>NC_057811.1:6050356-6065040 GCF_018294505.1 Triticum aestivum | reverse complement strand
TTCAGTTAGGTTAAGAATTCAGGGGAAAAAACTATCCTTGGAAATTAATTTCTGATCCTTATCCTTGATTGAACTGTATGGTAATTAAACCAAACCAGGACAATAACCCCAGATTGGTGATACTGCACCCAGCTTGTTGAGATTTTTACTACAAATATGCTAATACTGAATCAAAATCATGTGTGCAATCAAAATCAGTTGTACTCTCAAGCCATCCACATACGAATCAAAAAACACCCTGGTACTGATTCACACCAACCTAAAACTCATGTGAATCCCATTGTTTTAGGCGAATCCAATGTAGCCATGTACTGAAACGTACAGACTAACAGAATCTAATTTAGCACCGACCCTAGTTACACTTTCGAAAATAAGGCATATGATCTGACAACCCCATTAGCACTGAAACTGAAACCAATAAGTATATCCTGTGGCAATCGAGTTAACACACTCATCCCACGAACACCCCCCCATAAATCACTGCCAACTAAAATCATGTGTGGTGCAACATTCAGCTTCAGATCATATATACTATGACAAATCGAATTAGCACTACCATCCCACCAACGTTGCAACCAGAATTCACTGCCAATTTGAAAATCAAATTAGTCTCTCTGATGGACGTTTATCTCTAATGATTTTTAAATTTCTGTACCACCGGTGCGGTCCAGTTAAACAATCACATATAAAAAAACATGATTCACATGATGACATGGATTTATTTAGTGCTCCAATTTAAATAAAAAGATAAAACGGCTAGCACATCTTTATTAGCGAGCATCAGTTCAAAAAGCATCTTCAAGCAATGCAGAGTAGGGGTCCTGGAAATGGTAGTCACAACAAGCACCCGCCACGCAGGTAATATAATCGTACACTTCAACTTCCAAAATTTGAAGCGAAGCCTACATTTTCATTTATTGTACCAACCAAAACAAAATTCAACTCAGGTCCTACAAGTTTTGTAAAAATCAAAACTTTTCAGATTGATCTTTGGTATTCCATCCGCAACACTCAAAGCTACACATCCTAAATCACAATTTCGGATAGACTGTAGTCAGCCAACACCATAACAATGTTCAGATAATTCGTCAGGGGGAGATAATCAAGTTACCACCGCGTAGTACCATAGACCAACTAATTAATCCGCAGCAAATCTGTACATTACTAGCTAGCACTTGGACACTGTAAAATCCAAGTGCAGACATATATTCAGTTCTAGTTCGTCCAGCACATATGCACCGGCTTTGTACAGAGTTTCGCCAAATTGATCAAAAATCACCTGGTTGTAAACATTACTGCCACGCCTCTCGATTGGCAGGTTAGCTCTCAATGAATCTCCACTGCAAAAAATGATATCTTCACAAAATCAGAGTGAAACCCCACTCACGCTCGACAGGTGTTTTTTCGATCATTGCCCTAGCAAATAAATTTCAGTTAGGATAAGAATTCAGGGGAAAAAACTATCCTCGCAAATTAATTTCTGATCCTTATCCTTGATTGAACTGTACGGTAATTAAACCAAACCAGGACAATAACCCCAGATTGGTGATACTGCACCCAGCTTGTTGAGATTTTTACTACAAATATGCTAATACTGAATCAAAATCATGTGTGCAATCAAAATCAGTTGTACTCTCAAGCGATCCACATACGAATCAAAAAACACCCTGCTATTGATTCACACCAACCTAAAACTCATGTGAATCCCATTGTTTTAGGCGAATCCAATCTAGCCATGTACTGAAACGTACAGACTAACACAATCTAATTTAGCACCGACCCTAGTTACACTTTCGAAAATAAAGCAGATGACCTGACAACCCCATTAGCACTGAAACTGAAACCAATAAGTATATACTGTGGCAATCCAGTTAACACACTCATCCCACGAACCTCCCCCCATAAATCACTGCCAACTAAAATCATGTGTGGTGCAACATTCAGCTTCAGATCATATATACGATGACAAATCGAATTAGCACTACCATCCCACCAACGTTGCAACCAGAATTCACTGCCAATTTGAAAATCAATTTAGTCTCTCTGATGGACGTTTATCTCTAATGATTTTTAAATTTCTGTACCACCGGTGCGGTCCAGTTTAACAATCACATATAAAAAACATGATTCACATGATCACACGGATTTATTTAGTGCTCCAATTTAAATAAAATGATAAAACGGCTAGCACATCTGTATTAGCGAGCATCAGTTCAAAAATCATCTTCAAGCAATGCACGAGTAGGGGTCCTGGAAATGGTAGTCACAACAAGCACCAGCCACGCAGGTAATATAATCGTACACTTCAACTTCCAAAATTTGAAGCGAAGCCTACATTTTCATTTATTGTACCAACCAAAACAAAATTCAACTCAGGTCCTACAAGTTTTGTAAAAATCAAAACTTTTCAGAGTGATCTTTGGTATTCCATCCGCAACACTCAAAGCTACACATCCTAAATCATAATTTCGGATAGACTGTAGTCAGCCAACACCATAACAATGTTCAGATAATTCGTCAGGGGGAGATAATCAAGTTACCACCGCGTAGTACCATAGACCAACTAATTAATCCGCAGCAAATCTGTACATTACTAGCTAGCACTTGGACACTGTAAAATCCAAATGCAGACATATATTCAGTTCTAGTTCGTCCAGCACATATGCACCGGCTTTGTACAGAGTTTCGCCAAATTGATCAAAAATCACCTGGATGTAAACATTACTGCCACGCCTCTCGATTGGCAGGTTAGCTCTCAATGAATCTCCACTGCAAAAAATGATATCTTCACAAAATCAGAGTGAAACCCCACTCACGCTCGACAGGTGTTTTTCCGATCATTGCCCTAGCAAATAAACTTCAGTTAGGTTAAGAATTCAGGGGAAAAAACTATCCTTGGAAATTAATTTCTGATCCTTATCCTTGATTGAACTGTATGGTAATTAAACCAAACCAGGACAATAACCCCAGATTGGTGATACTGCACCCAGCTTGTTGAGATTTTTACTACAAATATGCTAATACTGAATCAAAATCATGTGTGCAATCAAAATCAGTTGTACTCTCAAGCCATCCACATACGAATCAAAAAACACCCTGGTACTGATTCACACCAACCTAAAACTCATGTGAATCCCATTGTTTTAGGCGAATCCAATGTAGCCATGTACTGAAACGTACAGACTAACAGAATCTAATTTAGCACCGACCCTAGTTACACTTTCGAAAATAAGGCATATGATCTGACAACCCCATTAGCACTGAAACTGAAACCAATAAGTATATCCTGTGGCAATCGAGTTAACACACTCATCCCACGAACACCCCCCCATAAATCACTGCCAACTAAAATCATGTGTGGTGCAACATTCAGCTTCAGATCATATATACTATGACAAATCGAATTAGCACTACCATCCCACCAACGTTGCAACCAGAATTCACTGCCAATTCGAAAATCAAATTAGTCTCTCTGATGGACGTTTATCTCTAATGATTTTTAAATTTCTGTACCACCGGTGCGGTCCAGTTAAACAATCACATATAAAAAAACATGATTCACATGATGACATGGATTTATTTAGTGCTCCAATTTAAATAAAAAGATAAAACGGCTAGCACATCTTTATTAGCGAGCATCAGTTCAAAAAGCATCTTCAAGCAATGCAGAGTAGGGGTCCTGGAAATGGTAGTCACAACAAGCACCAGCCACGCAGGTAATATAATCGTACACTTCAACTTCCAAAATTTGAAGCGAAGCCTACATTTTCATTTATTGTACCAACCAAAACAAAATTCAACTCAGGTCCTACAAGTTTTGTAAAAATCAAAACTTTTCAGATTGATCTTTGGTATTCCATCCGCAACACTCAAAGCTACACATCCTAAATCACAATTTCGGATAGACTGTAGTCAGCCAACACCATAACAATGTTCAGATAATTCGTCAGGGGGAGATAATCAAGTTACCACCGCGTAGTACCATAGACCAACTAATTAATCCGCAGCAAATCTGTACATTACTAGCTAGCACTTGGACACTGTAAAATCCAAGTGCAGACATATATTCAGTTCTAGTTCGTCCAGCACATATGCACCGGCTTTGTACAGAGTTTCGCCAAATTGATCAAAAATCACCTGGTTGTAAACATTACTGCCACGCCTCTCGATTGGCAGGTTAGCTCTCAATGAATCTCCACTGCAAAAAATGATATCTTCACAAAATCAGAGTGAAACCCCACTCACGCTCGACAGGTGTTTTTCCGATCATTGCCCTAGCAAATAAATTTCAGTTAGGTTAAGAATTCAGGGAAAAAACAATCCTCGCAAATTAATTTCTGATCCTTATCCTTGATTGAACTGTACGGTAATTAAACCAAACCAGGACAATAACCCCAGATTGGTGATACTGCACCCAGCTTGTTGAGATTTTTACTACAAATATGCTAATACTGAATCAAAATCATGTGTGCAATCAAAATCAGTTGTACTCTCAAGCGATCCACATACGAATCAAAAAACACCCTGCTACTGATTCACACCAACCTAAAACTCATGTGAATCCCATTGTTTTAGGCGAATCCAATCTAGCCATGTACTGAAACGTACAGACTAACAGAATCTAATTTAGCACCGACCCTAGTTACACTTTCGAAAATAAGGCATATGATCTGACAACCCCATTAGCACTGAAACTGAAACCAATAAGTATATCCTGTGGCAATCGAGTTAACACACTCATCCCACGAACACCCCCCCATAAATCACTGCCAACTAAAATCATGTGTGGTGCAACATTCAGCTTCAGATCATATATACTATGACAAATCGAATTAGCACTACCATCCCACCAACGTTGCAACCAGAATTCACTGCCAATTCGAAAATCAAATTAGTCTCTCTGATGGACGTTTATCTCTAATGATTTTTAAATTTCTGTACCACCGGTGCGGTCCAGTTAAACAATCACATATAAAAAAACATGATTCACATGATGACATGGATTTATTTAGTGCTCCAATTTAAATAAAAAGATAAAACGGCTAGCACATCTTTATTAGCGAGCATCAGTTCAAAAAGCATCTTCAAGCAATGCACGAGTAGGGGTCCTGGAAATGGTAGTCACAACAAGCACCAGCCACGCAGGTAATATAATCGTACACTTCAACTTCCAAAATTTGAAGCGAAGCCTACATTTTCATTTATTGTACCAACCAAAACAAAATTCAACTCAGGTCCTACAAGTTTTGTAAAAATCAAAACTTTTCAGAGTGATCTTTGGTATTCCATCCGCAACACTCAAAGCTACACATCCTAAATCACAATTTCGGATAGACTGTAGTCAGCCAACACCATAACAATGTTCAGATAATTCGTCAGGGGGAGATAATCAAGTTACCACCGCGTAGTACCATAGACCAACTAATTAATCCGCAGCAAATCTGTACATTACTAGCTAGCACTTGGACACTGTAAAATCCAAGTGCAGACATATATTCAGTTCTAGTTCGTCCAGCACATATGCACCGGCTTTGTACAGAGTTTCGCCAAATTGATCAAAAATCACCTGGTTGTAAACATTACTGCCACGCCTCTCGATTGGCAGGTTAGCTCTCAATGAATCTCCACTGCAAAAAATGATATCTTCACAAAATCAGAGTGAAACCCCACTCACGCTCGACAGGTGTTTTTCTGATCATTGCCCTAGCAAATAAATTTCAGTTAGGTTAAGAATTCAGGGAAAAAACAATCCTCGCAAATTAATTTCTGATCCTTATCCTTGATTGAACTGTACGGTAATTAAACCAAACCAGGACAATAACCCCAGATTGGTGATACTGCACCCAGCTTGTTGAGATTTTTACTACAAATATGCTAATACTGAATCAAAATCATGTGTGCAATCAAAATCAGTTGTACTCTCAAGCGATCCACATACGAATCAAAAAACACCCTGCTACTGATTCACACCAACCTAAAACTCATGTGAATCCCATTGTTTTAGGCGAATCCAATCTAGCCATGTACTGAAACGTACAGACTAACAGAATCTAATTTATCACCGACCCTAGTTACACTTTCGAAAATAAAGCAGATGACCTGACAACCCCATTAGCACTGAAACTGAAACCAATAAGTATATACTGTGGCAATCCAGTTAACACACTCATCCCACGAATCTCCCCCCCATAAATCACTGCCAACTAAAATCATGTGTGGTGCAACATTCAGCTTCAGATCATATGTACTATGACAAATCGAATTAGCACTACCATCCCACCAACGTTGCAACCAGAATTCACTGCCAATTTGAAAATCAAATTAGTCTCTCTGATGGACGTTTATCTCTAATGATTTTTAAATTTCTGTACCACCGGTACGGTCCAGTTAAACAATCACATATAAAAAAACATGATTCACATGATGACATGGATTTATTTAGTGCTCCAATTTAAATAAAAAGATAAAACGGCTAGCACATCTTTATTAGAGAGCATCAGTACAAAAATCATCTTCAAGCAATGCACGAGTAGGGGTCCTGGAAATGGTAGTCACAACAAGCACCAGCCAAGCAGGTAATATAATCGTACACTTCAACTTCCAAAATTTGAAGCGAAGCCTACATTTTCATTTATTGTACCAACCAAAACAAAATTCAACTCAGGTCCTACAAGTTTTGTAAAAATCAAAACTTTTCAGAGTGATCTTTGGTATTCCATCCGCAACACTCAAAGCTACACATCCTAAATCACAATTTCGGATAGACTGTAGTCAGCCAACACCATAACAATGTTCAGATAATTCGTCAGGGGGAGATAATCAAGTTACCACCGCGTAGTACCATAGACCAACTAATTAATCCGCAGCAAATCTGTACATTACTAGCTAGCACTTGGACACTGTAAAATCCAAGTGCAGACATATATTCAGTTCTAGTTCATCCAGCACATATGCACCGGCTTTGTACAGAGTTTCGCCAAATTGATCAAAAATCACCTGGATGTAAACATTACTGCCACGCCTCTCGATTGGCAGGTTAGCTCTCAATGAATCTCCACTGCAAAAAATGATATCTTCACAAAATCAGAGTGAAACCCCACTCACGCTCGACAGGTGTTTTTTCGATCATTGCCCTAGCAAATAAATTTCAGTTAGGTTAAGAATTCAGGGGAAAAAACTATCCTCGCAAATTAATTTCTGATCCTTATCCTTGATTGAACTGTACGGTAATTAAACCAAACCAGGACAATAACCCCAGATTGGTGATACTGCACCCAGCTTGTTGAGATTTTTACTACAAATATGCTAATACTGAATCAAAATCATGTGTGCAATCAAAATCGGTTGTACTCTCAAGCGATCCACATACGAATCAAAAAACACCCTGCTACTGATTCACACCAACCTAAAACTCATGTGAATCCCATTGTTTTAGGCGAATCCAATCTAGCCATGTACTGAAACGTACAGACTAACAGAATCTAATTTAGCACCGACCCTAGTTACACTTTCGAAAATAAAGCAGATGACCTGACAACCCCATTAGCACTGAAACTGAAACCAATAAGTATATACTGTGGCAATCCAGTTAACACACTCATCCCACGAATCTCCCCCCCATAAATCACTGCCAACTAAAATCATGTGTGGTGCAACATTCAGCTTCAGATCATATGTACTATGACAAATCGAATTAGCACTACCATCCCACCAACGTTGCAACCAGAATTCACTGCCAATTTGAAAATCAAATTAGTCTCTCTGATGGACGTTTATCTCTAATGATTTTTAAATTTCTGTACCACCGGTACGGTCCAGTTAAACAATCACATATAAAAAAACATGATTCACATGATGACATGGATTTATTTAGTGCTCCAATTTAAATAAAAAGATAAAACGGCTAGCACATCTTTATTAGAGAGCATCAGTTCAAAAATCATCTTCAAGCAATGCACGAGTAGGGGTCCTGGAAATGGTAGTCACAACAAGCACCAGCCACGCAGGTAATATAATCGTACACTTCAACTTCCAAAATTTGAAGCGAAGCCTACATTTTCATTTATTGTACCAACCAAAACAAAATTCAACTCAGGTCCTACAAGTTTTGTAAAAATCAAAACTTTTCAGAGTGATCTTTGGTATCCCATCCACAACACTCAAAGCTACACATCCTAAATCATAATTTCGGGTAGACTATAGTCAGCCAACACCATAACAATGTTCAGATAATTCGTCAGGGGGAGATAATCAAGTTACCACCGCGTAGTACCATAGACCAACTAATTAATCCGCAGCAAATCTGTACATTACTAGCTAGCACTTGGACACTGTAAAATCCAAATGCAGACATATATTCAGTTCTAGTTCGTCCAGCACATATGCACCGGCTTTGTACAGAGTTTAGCCAAACTGATCAAAAATCACCTGGATGTACACATTACTGCCACGCCTCTCGATTGGCAGGTTAGCTCTCAATGAATCTCCACTACAAAAAATGATATCTTCACAAAATCAGAGTGAAGCCCCACTCACGCTCGACAGGTGTTTTTCCGATCATTGCCCTAGCAAATAAATTTCAGTTAGGTTAAGAATTCAGGGGAAAAAACTATCCTAGCAAACTAATTTCTGATCCTTATCCTTGATTGAACTGTACGGTAATTAAACCAAACCAGGACAATAACCCCAGATTGGTGATACTGCCCCCAGCTTGTTGAGATTTTTACTACAAATATGCTAATATGAATCAAAATCATGTGTGCAATCAAAATCAGTTGTACTCTCAAGCGATCCACATACGAATCAAAAAACACCCTGGTACTGATTCACACCAACCTAAAACTCATGTGAATCCCATTGTTTTAGGCGAATCCAATCTAGCCATGTACTGAAACGTACAGACTAACAGAATCTAATTTAGCACCGACCCTAGTTACACTTTCAAAAAAAAGCATATGATCTGACAACCCCATTAGCACTGAAACTGAAACCAATAAGTATATACTGTGGCAATCCAGTTAACACACTCATCCCACGAACCTCCCCCCATAAATCACTGCCAACTAAAATCATGTGTGGTGCAACATTCAGCTTCAGATCATATATACTATGACAAATCGAATTAGCACTACCATCCCACCAACGTTGCAACCAGAATTCACTGCCAATTTGAAAATCAAATTAGTCTCTCTGATGGACGTTTATCTCTAATGATTTTTAAATTTTTGTACCACCGGTGCGATCCAGTTAAACAATCACATATAAAAAAACATGATTCACATGATGACACGGATTTAGTTAGTGCTTCAATTTAAATAAAAAGATAAAACGGCTAGCACATCTGTATTAGCGAGCGTGAGTTCAAAAATCATCTTCAAGCAATGCACGAGTAGGGGTCCTGAAAATGGTAGTCACAACAAGCATCAGCCACGCAGGTAATATAATCGTACAGTTCAAGTTCCAAAATTTGAAGCGAAGCCTACATTTTCATTTATTGTACCAACCAAAACAAAATTCAACTCAGGTCCTACAAGTTTTGTGAAAATCAAAACTTTTCAGAGTGATCTTTGGTATTCCATCCGCAACACTCAAAGCTACACATCCTAAATCATAATTTCGGATAGACTGTAGTCAGCCAACACCATAACAATGTTCAGATAATTCGTCAGGGGGAGATAATCAAGTTACCACCGCATAGTACCATAGACCAACTAATTAATCCGCAGCAAATCTGTACATTACTAGCTAGCACTTGGACAATGTAAAATCCAAATGCAGACATATATTCAGTTCTAGTTCGTCCAGCACATATGCACCGGCTTTGTACAGAGTTTCGCCAAACTGATCAAAAATCACCTGGATGTAAACATTACTGCCACGCCTCTCGATTGGCAGGTTAGCTCTCAATGAATCTCCACTACAAAAAATGATATCTTCACAAAATCAGAGTGAAACCCCACTCACGCTCGACAGGTGTTTTTCCGATCATTGCCCTAGCAAATAAATTTCAGTTAGGTTAAGAATTCAGGGGAAAAAACTATCCTAGCAAACTAATTTCTGATCCTTATCCTTGATTGAACTGTACGGTAATTAAACCAAACCAGGACAATAACCCCAGATTGGTGATACTGCACCCAGCTTGTTGAGATTTTTACTACAAATATGCTAATATGAATCAAAATCATGTGTGCAATCAAAATCAGTTGTACTCTCAAGCGATCCACATACGAATCAAAAAACACCCTGGTACTGATTCACACCAACCTAAAACTCATGTGAATCCCATTGTTTTAGGCGAATCCAATCTAGCCATGTACTGAAACGTACAGACTAACAGAATCTAATTTAGCACCGACCCTAGTTACACTTTCAAAAAAAAGCATATGATCTGACAACCCCATTAGCACTGAAACTGAAACCAATAAGTATATACTGTGGCAATCCAGTTAACACACTCATCCCACGAACCTCCCCCCATAAATCACTGCCAACTAAAATCATGTGTGGTGCAACATTCAGCTTCAGATCATATATACTATGACAAATCGAATTAGCACTACCATCCCACCAACGTTGCAACCAGAATTCACTGCCAATTTGAAAATCAAATTAGTCTCTCTGATGGACGTTTATCTCTAATGATTTTTAAATTTTTGTACCATGGTGCGGTCCAGTTAAACAATCACATATAAAAAAACATGATTCACATGATGACACGGATTTAGTTAGTGCTCCAATTTAAATAAAAAGATAAAACGGCTAGCACATCTGTATTAGCGAGCATCTGTTCAAAAATCATCTTCAAGCAATGCACGAGTAGGGGTCCTGAAAATGGTAGTCACAACAAGCACCAGCCACGCAGGTAATATAATCGTATAGTTCAAGTTCCAAAATTTGAAGCGAAGCCTACATTTTCATTTATTGTACGAACCAAAACAAAATTCAACTCAGGTCCTACAAGTTTTGTGAAAATCAAAACTTTTCAGAGTGATCTTTGGTATTCCATCCGCAACACTCAAAGCTACACATCCTAAATCATAATTTCGGATAGACTGTAGTCAGCCAACACCATAACAATGTTCAGATAATTCGTCAGGGGGAGATAATCAAGTTATCACCGCATAGTACCATAGACCAACTAATTAATCCGCAGCAAATCTGTACATTACTAGCTAGCACTTGGACAATGTAAAATCCAAATGCAGACATATATTCAGTTCTAGTTCGTCCAGCACATATGCACCGGCTTTTTACAGAGTTTCGCCAAATTGATCAAAAATCACCTGGATGTAAACATTACTGCCACGCCTCTCGATTGGCAGGTTAGCTCTCAATGAATCTCCACTGCAAAAAATGATATCTTCACAAAATCAGAGTGAAACCCCACTCACGCTCGAAAGGTGTTTTTCCGATCATTGCCCTGACAAATAAATTTCAGTTAGGTTAAGAATTCAGGGGAAAAAACTATCCTAGGAAATTAATTTCTGATCCTTATCCTTGATTGAACTGTACGGTAATTAAACAAAACCAGGACAATAACCCCAGATTGGTGACACTGCACCCAGCTTGTTGAGATTTTTACTACAAATATGCTAATACTGAATCAAAATCATGTGTGCAATCAAAATCAGTTGTACTCTCAAGCGATCCACATACGAATCAAAAAACACCCTGCTACTGATTCACACCAACCTAAAACTCATGTGAATCCCATTGTTTTAGGCGAATCCAATCTAGCCATGTACTGAAACGTACAGACTAACAGAATCTAATTTAGCACCGACCCTAGTTACACTTTCAAAAAAAAGCATATGATCTGACAACCCCATTAGCACTGAAACTGAAACCAATAAGTATATACTGTGGCAATCCAGTTAACACACTCATCCCACGAACCTCCCCCCATAAATCACTGCCAACTAAAATCATGTGTGGTGCAACATTCAGCTTCAGATCATATATACTATGACAAATCGAATTAGCACTACCATCCCACCAACGTTGCAACCAGAATTCACTGCCAATTTGCAAATCAAATTAGTCTCTCTGATGGACGTTTATCTCTAATGATTTTTAAATTTTTGTACCACCGGTGCGGTCCAGTTAAACAATCACATATAAAAAAACATGATTCACATGATGACACGGATTTAGTTAGTGCTCCAATTTAAATAAAAAGATAAAACGGCTAGCACATCTGTATTAGCGAGCATCAGTTCAAAAATCATCTTCAAGCAATGCACGAGTAGGGGTCCTGAAAATGGTAGTCACAACAAGCACCAGCCACGCAGGTAATATAATCGTACAGTTCAAGTTCCAAAATTTGAAGCGAAGCCTACATTTTCATTTATTGTACCAACCAAAACAAAATTCAACTCAGGTCCTACAAGTTTTGTGAAAATCAAAACTTTTCAGAGTGATCTTTGGTATTCCATCCGCAACACTCAAAGCTACACATCCTAAATCATAATTTCGGATAGACTGTAGTCAGCCAACACCATAACAATGTTCAGATAATTCGTCAGGGGGAGATAATCAAGTTACCACCGCGTAGTACCATAGACCAACTAATTAATCCGCAGCAAATCTGTACATTACTAGCTAGCACTTGGACAATGTAAAATCCAAATGCAGACATATATTCAGTTCTAGTTCGTCCAGCACATATGCACCGGCTTTGTACAGAGTTTCGCCAAACTGATCAAAAATCACCTGGATGTAAACATTACTGCCACGCCTCTCGATTGGCAGGTTAGCTCTCAATGAATCTCCACTGCAAAAAATGATATCTTCACAAAATCAGAGTGAAACCCCACTCACGCTCGACAGGTGTTTTTCCGATCATTGCCCTAGCAAATAAATTTCAGTTAGGTTAAGAATTCAGGGGAAAAAACTATCCTAGGAAATTAATTTCTGATCCTTATCCTTGATTGAACTGTACGGTAATTAAACAAAACCAGGACAATAACCCTAGATTGGTGATACTGCACCCAGCTTGTTGACATTTTTACTACAAATATGCTAATACTGAATCAAAATCATGTGTGCAATCAAAATCAGTTGTACTCTCAAGCGATCCACATACGAATCAAAAAACACCCAGCTACTGATTCACACCAACCTAAAACTCATGTGAATCCCATTGTTTTAGGCGAATCCAATCTAGCCATGTACTGAAACGTACAGACTAACAGAATCTAATTTAGCACCGACCCTAGTTACACTTTCAAAAAAAAGCATATGATCTGACAACCCCATTAGCACTGAAACTGAAACCAATAAGTATATACTGTGGCAATCCAGTTAACACACTCATCCCTCGAACCCCCCCCCATAAATCACTGCCAACTAAAATCATGTGTGGTGCAACATTCAGCTTCAGATTATATATACTATGACAAATCGAATTAGCACTACCATCCCACCAACGTTGCAACCAGAATTCACTGCCAATTTGAAAATCAAATTAGTCTCTCTGATGGACGTTTATCTCTAGTGATTTTTAAATTTCTGTACCACCGGTGCGGTCCAGTTAAACAATCACATATAAAAAAACATGATTCATATGATGACATGGATTTATTTAGTGCTCCAATTTAAATAAAAAGATAAAACGGCTAGCACATCTGTATTAGCGAGCATCAGTTCAAAAATCATCTTCAAGCAATGCACGAGTAGGGGTCCTGAAAATGGTAGTCACAACAAGCACCAGCCACGCAGGTAATATAATCGTACACTTCAACTTCCAAAATTTGAAGCGAAGCCTACATTTTCATTTATTGTACCAACCAAAACAAAATTCAACTTAGGTCCTACAAGTTTTGTAAAAATCAAAACTTTTCAGAGTGTATTCCATCCGCAACACTCAAAGCTACACATCCTAAATCATAATTTCGGATAGACTGTAGTCAGCCAACACCATAACAATGTTCAGATAATTCGTCAGGGGGAGATAATCAAGTTACCACCGCGTAGTACCATAGACCAACTAATTAATCCGCAGCAAATCTGTACATTACTAGCTAGCACTTGGACACTGTAAAATCCAAGTGCAGACATATATTCAGTTCTAGTTCGTCCAGCACATATGCACCAGCTTTGTACAGAGTTTCGCCAAACTGATCAAAAATCCCCTGGATGTAAACATTACTGCCACGCCTCTAGATTGGCAGGTTAGCTCTCAATGAATCTCCACTGCAAAAAATGATATCTTCACAAAATCAGAGTGAAACCCCAATCACGCTCGACAGGTGTTTTTCCGATCATTGCCCTAGCAAATAAATTTCAGTTAGGTTAAGAATTCAGGGGAAAAAACTATCCTAGCAAATTAATTTCTGATCCTTATCCTTGATTGAACTGTACGGTAATTAAACCAAACCAGGACAATAACCCCAGATTGGTGATACTGCACCCAGCTTGTTGAGATTTTTACTACAAATATGCTAATACTGAATCAAAATCATGTGTGCAATCAAAATCAGTTGTACTCTCAAGCGATCCACATACGAATCAAAAAACACCCAGCTACTGATTCACACCAACCTAAAACTCATGTGAATCCCATTTTTTTAGGCGAATCCAATCTAGCCATGTACTGAAACGTACAGACTAACAGAATCTAATTTAGCACCGACCCTAGTTACACTTTCGAAAAAAAGCATATGATCTGACAACCCCATTAGCAC
>NC_057811.1:6044524-6050124 GCF_018294505.1 Triticum aestivum | reverse complement strand
AAATCACTGCCAACTAAAATCATGTGTGGTGCAACATTCAGCTTCAGATTATATATACTATGACAAATCGAATTAGCACTACCATCCCACCAACGTTGCAACCAGAATTCACTGCCAATTTGAAAATCAAATTAGTCTCTCTGATGGACGTTTATCTCTAATGATTTTTAAATTTCTGTACCACCGGTGCGGTCCAGTTAAACAATCACATATAAAAAACATGATTCATATGATGACATGGATTTATTTAGTGCTCCAATTTAAATAAAAAGATAAAACGGCTAGCACATCTGTATTAGCGAGCATCAGTTCAAAAAACATCTTCAAGCAATGCACGAGTAGGGGTCCTGAAAATGGTAGTCACAACAAGCACCAGCCACGCAGGTAATATAATCGTACACTTCAACTTCCAAAATTTGAAGCGAAGCCTACATTTTCATTTATTGTACAAACCAAAACAAAATTCAACTCAGGTCCTACAAGTTTTGTAAAAATCAAAACTTTTCAGAGTGATCTTTGGTATTCCATCCGCAACACTCAAAGCTACACATCCTAAATCATAATTTCGGATAGACTGTAGTCAGCCAACACCATAACAATGTTCAGATAATTCGTCAGGGGGAGATAATCAAGTTACCACCGCGTAGTACCATACACCAACTAATTAATCCGCAGCAAATCTGTACATTACTAGCTAGCACTTGGACACTGTAAAATCCAAATGCAGACATATATTCAGTTCTAGTTCGTCCAGCACATATGCACCGGCTTTGTACAAAGTTTCGCCAAACTGATCAAAAATCACCTGGATGTAAATATTACTGCCACGCCTCTCGATTGGCAGGTTAGCTCTCAATGAATCTCCACTGCAAAAAATGATATCTTCCCAAATCAGAGTGAAACCCCAATCACGCTCCACAGGTGTTTTTCCGATCATTGCCCTAGCAAATAAATTTCAGTTAGGTTAAGAATTCAGGGGAAAAAACTATCCTCGCAAATTAATTTCTGATCCTTATCCTTGATTGAACTGTACGGTAATTAAACCAAACCAGGACAATAACCCCAGATTGGTGATACTGCACCCAGCTTGTTGAGATTTTTACTACAAATATGCTAATACTGAATCAAAATCATGTGTGCAATCAAAATTAGTTGTACTCTCAAGCGATCCACATACGAATCAAAAAATACCCTGCTAATGATTCACACCAACCTAAAACTCATGTGAATCCCATTGTTTTAGGCGAATCCAATCTAGCCATGTACTGAAACGTACAGACTAACAGAATCTAATTTAGCACCGACCCTAGTTACACTTTCGAAAATAAAGCATATGATCTGACAACCCCATTAGCACTGAAACTGAAACCAATAAGTATATACTGTGGCAATCCAGTTAACACACTCATCCCACGAACCTCCCCCCATAAATCACTGTCAACTAAAATCATGTGTGGTGCAACATTCAGCTTCAGATTATATATACTATGACAAATCGAATTAGCACTACCATCCCACCAACGTTGCAACCAGAATTCACTGCCAATTTGAAAATCAATTTAGTCTCTCTGATGGACGTTTATCTCTAATGATTTTTAAATTTCTGTACCACCGGTGCGGTCCAGTTAAACAATCACATATAAAAAAACATGATTCACATGATGACATGGATTTATATAGTGCTCCAATTTAAATAAAAAGATAAAACGGCTAGCACATCTGTATTAGCGAACATCAGTTCAAAAATCATCTTCAAGCAATGCACGAGTAGGGGTCCTGGAAATGGTAGTCACAACAAGCACCAGCCACGCAGGTAATATAATCGTACACTTCAACTTCCAAAATTTGAAGCGAAGCCTACATTTTGATTTATTGTACCAACCAAAACAAAATTCAACTCAGGTCCTACAAGTTTTGTAAAAATCAAAACTTTTCAAAGTGATCTTTGGTATTCCATCCGCAACACTCAAAGCTACACATCCTAAATCATAATTTCGGATAGACTGTAGTCATCCAACACCATAACAATGTTCAGATAATTCGTCAGGGGGAGATAATCAAGTTACCACCGCGTAGTACCATACACGAACTAATTAATCCGCAGCAAATCTGTACATTACTAGCTAGCACTTGGACACTGTAAAATCCAAATGCAGACATATATTCAGTTCTAGTTCGTCCAGCACATATGCACCGGCTTTGTACAGAGTTTCGCCAAACTGATCAAAAATCACCTGGATGTAAACATTACTGCCACGCCTCTCGATTGGCAGGTTAGCTCTCAATGAATCTCCACTGCAAAAAATGATATCTTCACAAAATCAGAGTGAAACCCCACTCACGCTCGACAGGTGTTTTTCCGATCATTGCCCTAGCAAATAAATTTCAGTTAGGTTAAGAATTCAGGGGAAAAAACTATCCTAGCAAATTAATTTCTGATCCTTATCCTTGATTGAACTGTACGGTAATTAAACAAAACCAGGACAATAACCCCAGATTGGTGATACTGCACCCAGCTTGTTGAGATTTTTACTACAAATATGCTAATATGAATCAAAATCATGTGTGCAATCAAAATCAGTTGTACTCTCAAGCGATCCACATACGAATCAAAAAACACCCTGCTACTGATTCACACCAACCTAAAACTCATGTGAATCCCATTGTTTTAGGCGAATCCAATCTAGCCATGTACTGAAACGTACAGACTAACAGAATCTAATTTAGCACCGACCCTAGTTACACTTTCAAAAAAAAGCATATGATCTGACAACCCCATTAGCACTGAAACTGAAACCAATAAGTATATACTGTGGCAATCCAGTTAACACACTCATCCCACGAACCTCCCCCCATAAATCACTGCCAACTAAAATCATGTGTGGTGCAACATTCAGCTTCAGATTATATATAGTATGACAAATCGAATTAGCACTACCATCCCACCAACGTTGCAACCAGAATTCACTGCCCATTTGAAAATCAAATTAGTCTCTCTGATGGACGTTTATCTCTAATGATTTTTAAATTTTTGTACCACCGGCGCGGTCCAGTTAAACAATCACATATAAAAAAACATGATTCACATGATGACACGGATTTATTTAGTGCTCCAATTTAAATAAAAAGATAAAACGGCTAGCACATCTGTATTAGCGAGCATCTGTTCAAAAATCATCTTCAAGCAATGCACGAGTAGGGGTCCTGGAAATGGTAGTCACAACAAGCACCAGCCACGCAGGTAATATAATCGTACACTTCAACTTCCAAAATCTGAAGCGAAGCCTACATTTTCATTTATTGTACCAACCAAAACAAAATTCAACTCAGGTCCTACAAGTTTTGTAAAAATAGAAACTTTTCAAAGTGATCTTTGGTATTCCATCCGCAACACTCAAAGCTACACATCCTAAATCATAATTTCGGATAGACTGTAGTCATCGAACACCATAACAATGTTCAGATAATTCGTCAGGGGGAGATAATCAAGTTACCACCGCGTAGTACCATAGACCAACTAATTAATCCGCAGCAAATCTGTACATTACTAGCTGGCACTTGGACACTGTAAACTCCAAATGCAGACATATATTCAGTTCTAGTTCGTCCAGCACATATGCACCGGCTTTGTACAGAGTTTCGCCAAACTGATCAAAAATCACCTGGATGTAAACATTACTGCCACGCCTCTCGATTGGCAGGTTAGCTCTCAATGAATCTCCACTGCAAAAAATGATATCTTCACAAAATCAGAGTGAAACCCCACTCACGCTCGACAGGTGTTTTTCCGATCATTGCCCTAGCAAATAAATTTCAGTTAGGTTAAGAATTCAGGGGAAAAAACTATCCTAGCAAATTAATTTCTGATCCTTATCCTTGATTGAACTGTACGGTAATTAAACCAAACCAGGACAATAACCCCAGATTGGTGATACTGCACCCAGCTTGTTGAGATTTTTACTACAAATATGCTAATATGAATCAAAATTATGTGTGCAATCAAAATCAGTTGTACTCTCAAGCGATCCACATACGAATCAAAAAACACCCTGGTACTGATTCACACCAACCTAAAACTCATGTGAATCCCATTGTTTTAGGCGAATCCAATCTAGCCATGTACTGAAACGTACAGACTAACAGAATCTAATTTAGCACCGACCCTAGTTACACTTTCAAAAAAAAGCATATGATCTGACAACCCCATTAGCACTGAAACTGAAACCAATAAGTATATACTGTGGCAATCCAGTTAACACACTCATCCCACGAACCTCCCCCCATAAATCACTGCCAACTAAAATCATGTGTGGTGCAACATTCAGCTTCAGATTATATATAGTATGACAAATCGAATTAGCACTACCATCCCACCAACGTTGCAACCAGAATTCACTGCCAATTTGAAAATCAAGTTAGTCTCTCTGATGGACGTTTATCTCTAATGATTTTTAAATTTTTGTACCACCGGCGCGGTCCAGTTAAACAATCACATATAGAAAACCATGATTCACATGATGTCACGGATTTATTTAGTGCTCCAATTTAAATAAAAAGATAAAACGGCTAGCACATCTGTATTAGCGAGCATCAGTTCAAACATCATCTTCAAGCAATGCACGAGTAGGGGTCCTGAAAATGGTAGTCACAACAAGCACCAGCCACGCAGGTAATATAATCGTACAGTTCGACTTCCAAAATTTGAAGCGAAGCCTACATTTTCATTTATTGTACCAACCAAAACAAAATTCAACTCAGGTCCTACAAGTTTTGTGAAAATCAAAACTTTTCAGAGTGATCTTTGGTATTCCATCCGCAACACTCAAAGCTACACATCCTAAATCACAATTTCGGATAGACTGTAGTCAGCCAACACCATAACAATGTTCAGATAATTCGTCAGGGGGAGATAATCAAGTTACCACCGCATAGTACCATAGACCAACTAATTAATCCGCAGCAAATCTGTACATTACTAGCTAGCACTTGGACACTGTAAAATCCAAATGCAGACATATATTCAGTTCTAGTTCGTCCAACACATATGCACCGGCTTGTGACGCCCGGATAATTAAGCTACAGTGATCCTCTGCTAATGATGCCACGTCACCTCGATTACTGTTGCTAATCTCGCGTTAGTTCGAAACCGATTCGATTTCAAATTCAAAATCAAGCAAACAATAAAATATTTCAAAAATTAAAACTAAAATGTTCGGGGTGAGCCGAATAATTCATAAGTAATATTGGTGGATAAACCAAGTCTTTATAAAAAGTTTAAATGCACTAAACTAAACAAAATAGTAGCAAATAGAATTATTTGAATACTTTTAAAATAATAAACAAATGTTAAACTAGTTTATTTAGTCACCAAACTTTTTAAGGCAGTGGGTTATTCTGAGATTAATTTAGGAGCTATTGTCTTATTTCACAAAGTAAATGAACAGAAAAGAAAATTTTAAAAGAAAGTAAACATAAAAATAAAAGAGAGAAGCCCCCCCACTGGGCCATTCGGCCCAGCTGTTAGCCAGGCCGGCCCAACCGGCCCAACCGGCCTCGCCCACTCCCATTATCCCCTGGACCCCGTAACCCTAACCCCCACC
>NC_057811.1:6043687-6044221 GCF_018294505.1 Triticum aestivum | reverse complement strand
GTCGCCGCCCGCGACGCCGTCGCTTCGTCGCCCCCGTCGCCATCGCCCCGCCACCAACGCTGGACGACGTCGCCGCCGCCCGGAAGCGCCTCCTCCTCGACCACCACCGTCGCCAACCACCGCCACCTCACCGACGCCGCCCGGCGCTGCCCCGCCGTCGCCCGCCTCCTCAACCCCCCTCTTGCGTGGATCCGGTCGGGGGCAATCGACGCCCCCGACGACCTGCGCCGACGCCGGACGACCCCCGATGGAGCCACCCCGCCATCCGCCGTCGTTGGCGCCGCCTCCCCGTCTACGTCGCTCGTCCCCATCCTCCTCCTCGCCGGACACCATCGAGCCACGCCGCCCTCTTCCCTACAACGAACGTGAGCACGCCTCGTGCTCCCTCTCTGCCCTCCTGTGGTGGCCGCGTCCCGCTCCTACCGCTGGCCGCCCCTGTCCCGCGCGCCGTCACCTTCGGTCACCGCCCGCCTCCCCCTGCGGCTCCGGCCTAGCCTCCCGGCGGCCACTGCCGCCGCTCCCGCTGGGCCGCAG
>NC_057811.1:6035905-6043260 GCF_018294505.1 Triticum aestivum | reverse complement strand
ATGGCCCCCTGGGGCCTATGACACATGGGCCCCGCCCCAAAACGTTTTTTTAAAAAAAGGAATTAAATAAATAAATAATTAATAAAAATAATTAATAAAAATAAATAAATAATTCATAAAAATAATAATAATAATAATAATAATAAATTAATAAATAAAGTGTAATTATTAAAATTATTAATTAGTTAATTAATTAATTAAGTTAATTAATCCTAATTAAATTAATCTAATTAATTAGATAGTTAATTAAACAGTAATTAATTAGCTAAACCCTAATTAACCTAAACAGAGAATGACAGGTGGGTCCCACTGGACCCACGTGTCAGTTTGGCTTAGTCAACCCCAGTTCACTGCTGATGTCAACATGACATCATGCTGATGTCATAAATCCATTTTCGAACTAAATTAAGTGATTAATTAAATTCCAGAAATTAGTAAATCTTTAGAAAATCATATCTTTTAAACCGTAGCTCAGATGAAAATACTTTCTACATGAAAGTTGCTCAGAACGACGAGACGAGTCCAGATACGCAGCCCGTTCGTCCGCCACGCGTCCCTAGCATAGTGAACCTGTAACATTTCACCTCCGGTTCATCTGCCCGAAAAACGCGAAACCCCGGTAATACCTTCCCGGATGTTTCCCCCCTTCACCGGTATCACCTCATACCGCGTTCGAACACGTCTAGCTCTGCCTGTTGTCCTGTTATGCACTTGCTTGCTATGTATTTACTGTTTCTCCCCCCCCTCTTCTCTTCGGTAGGCCCCGTGACGATGCTGATGCCCCTGTGGTCGACTACGTCACCGACGACCCATCTCTCTTGTCTGAGCAACCAGGCAAGCCCCCCCCTTGATCACCAGATATCGCCTATTCTTCTCTATACTGCTTGCATTAGAGTAGTGTAGCATGTTACTGCTTTCCGTTAATCCTATCCTGATGCATAGCCTATCATTGTTGCTACAGTTGTTACCCTTACCTGCTATCCTACTGCTTAGTATAGGATGCTAGTGTTCCATCAGTGGCCCTACACTCTTGTCCGTCTGCCATGCTATACTACTGGGCCGTGATCACTTCGGGAGGTGATCACGGGTATATACTATATACATTATATACATGACACATGTGGTGACTAAAGTCGGGTCGGCTCGTTGAGTACCCGCAAGTGATTCTGATGAGGGGGCTGAAAGGACAGGTGGCTCCATCACTACAGGAAACAGCTACTTTGCCGTCTGCCACGGCGGACGGCAAAGGCTCGAACGGCGGACGGCGAAGACCTTTGCCGTCTGCTTCCTGGCGGCGGACGGCAAAGGCTCTTTGCCATCTGCCGCGGACGGCAAAGAGGGCGGACGGCAATAATTGCGCTGTCAGTCCGTTAAGTGGCTAACGGCAGACCTTTGCCGTCCGCCGCTGACGGCAAAATTTCTCTGGTCTTTGCCGTCCGCCGTATGATGTCATCTACACGTCACTAGATGGCAGGTTCTTTGCCGTCTGCCGCTGATGGCAAAGTGCAGGTTCTTTGCCGTCTGCCACGGATGGCAAAGTCTTTGCCGTCTGCCACTGTAGGCAAACTGACCAAATGGGTCAGCTCCCAGGAAGCACAGTTGGCTGCCACGTGGCTTCTTTGCCGTCCGCGGCAGACGGCAAAGAGGCCGTTGCCGTCTGTAGCAGACGGAAAAGAGCCTGCATATTGGGTTTTTTTCTGTTTTTTATTAAATCCCACAATTTTCACAGAAAATATATATGACATATAGATATATTTCACAGGCATTCATAAGCAAGTCCATAAGCAAGTTCATGTATTTCACAGGCATTCATAAGCAAGTCCATAAGCAAGTTCCATCCGTACATATTACATAAGCAAGTTCCATCCATCATTTCATACATAAACAAGTTCCATCCATACATAAACAAGCACTCCATAGCTAAGGTGACTAGAATGAGAAGACAAGAATGAGAAGACAAGAACAAGAAGAGTAGAACAAGCACTCCATCCAGCACATAATGAAATCTGCAAAATGGCAAAATAAGAAAGTTAGAAATGGATCGTTTTTTAGCTCACTTAGGTGAAATGGATCGTTTTTGAGGTAACTAAGGTGAAATGGATAGTTTTTTAGCTCACTTAGGTCAAATGGATCGTTTTTGAGCTAACTTAGTTGAAATGGATCGTTTTTGAGCTAACTTTGTTGAAATGGATCATTTTTGAGCTAATTTAGTTGAAATGGATCGTTTTTTAGCTAACTTAGGTGAAATGGATCATTTATGAGCTAATTTAGTTGAAATGGATCTTTTTGAGCTAACTTAGGTGAAATGGATCATTTAAGAGCTAATTTAGGTGAAATGGATCGTTTTTAGCTCACTTAGGTCAAATGGATCGTCTATGAGCTAAATTAGTTGAAATGGATCGTTTATGAGATAACCTAGGTAAGATGGGTCATTTTGGAGTTAACCTAGGTGAAATGGGCCATTTTAAAGCTAACGTAGGTAAAATGGATCATTTAGGAGCTAATCTAGGTAAAATGGGTCATTTTTGAGCTAACTTGGATGAACTGCATCATTTATAAGCTAACCTAGGTAAAATGGGTCATTTTGGAGGAAAAGAAGCTAACTCTAGGTCATTATGGTAAGCATATTGGAGGAAATAAAGCTAAGTCTAGGTCTTTATGCATTTATTAAGCAAAACACTAGAGAAACTTACCGTGATCAGGGAGGTGTAGGAGCGGGGTGGCTAGTGCCGCTACCTGGAGAAGGATCGTGCAATGCGTTTCTGGAGTTAAGCTGCACCAAAGATCATTTCCAATGTCTCGTTAGCATTACGACACTCAAATGTCAAGACTAGCAAGTAATGTCCATTCAAATTAAACTCACCGTGCTCCCAGGAGCAATCACTGGCATCGGCGGAGCGGGCTGACCGGACTTCTCGCACACAGACTGCACATTTGGTTTTCAGAACAGAGTCATACTAGTTAGTAATGAGACTCAAATGTTAAGACTAGCAAGTAATCTGCAGAAGAAACTTACCACAAGGAGCTCGTACATGGCCCTTGCCTGCATGTCATTCCGTGCCCTCTCCTCCTCCATCATCTTTCTCGTCCTCTCCTCCATCTCCTGCTGCCTCTCCGCCGCCTCCGCCAGAAGTTTCTCCGTTCTATCTCTCTCAGTCTGTATAGCAGCCTGCAACACCACTCACATGACCATTTGTAATCATTGATGGAAGCGCACACAATGTAATGGAGAAAGATAACTGAGTACGTATCACTAACCTTGATGGCGAGTTGCACTGGCCGTTCACGAGGCCTTATCTCAGGAGCGGAGCTCGACTGGCGCGCCTTGATCTCTGGGAGAGTGCTAGGACAACGGATAAGTCCATCTCCAATGGCTATGGAGCCATGGGACCTCCCGCCACCAGATATCATCACCAGCTCTGGATCAATGGGACCCTGGCTCGGGTTAAAGTCCTCCCCTTTCCTCGCCTTCCCCTCATCTCTATATCTCATGAGCTTGTTGTGGGAGGAGATGTTGGTGAAGTTGTTTGCATCATCGAGGTCAGACTGAGAGAAAGCCTTGACTTTCTTGAAAGAGCCAGTGTGGGCCATGGCATACAGGTCGTACACCTCTGGCACCTTATCCGCCTTATTGTAGCGTGCCTGAAAGAGAGAAACAATGAAAATTAGTAATTAAAGGGCTCAAGCTAGCATGATGAATGAATTGCATGAATCATGAAGCAAACCACATACCCAGTTGCGCCCGAACTGATATAAGTTGGAGCTGCCTTGATGGTGTGGCACACCTTCCATTTGGGCACGTTTGTCCTTGGCCTGGTTGTGGAGGGCTAGCCATTCTTTTGAGCACCACTCATCGACCAACACCTCCCAACAATCCATCCGATCCGCACACCATCTCGGAGGCGCCTAAGTTAGCAAATATAAACTTGAGCGCTACGGCTAAGAATTACTAAATGAAGGAACTTAAGTAGAAGGCCTTAAGAATTACCTTCATGTACTGCTCCTTACTCAGGAACTTATCGCGGCACGCCGGCTTGGTCTTCTTGATACCACGCAAGGCGTAGTAGTCTCGAACAGCCTGCACCCGAGCCTCGTGCTGTAAGTTCTGGAGTAGGCGCTTGCAGACGTTCTGGATAACATTTGCGCTGTCCTCCTCGTATCCCTCCTCACACCTGTAGAATGTCTGCAATCAAATGAGACAATATTGATTAGTACAATTAATAACTAGCTAGTTGAAGATTTTGAAATGTGTAAAGGAGAAATTACCCAGAATGTCCTGATTACCATGTCTGCCCTCGTGTCGCACACGACACCGTCGATAATGACATCCGGCGGGGCCGGGGCAGCCACGTAGTGCTCCCAGCTCAACCCAATCTCTGGAAGCCGACCCTCACCAGGCAACGTGACAAACCCCGGTAAGTTTTGCAGGCAAAGAACTCCAAGGATGGAGTTGGGCCGGCGGACACTATGATGGTGCTCCCAACCCCTGCAGCATGACAAAGCCAACGCATTAGTTATTTGAAGAAACGTGAATGCAGAAGGTACAAAAATATTAAATGCACTTACGTACCTCTCCCCATCAGGGAAGATCAACCACCTCTGCTCGCGGGTCGCCGGCACGGACGGGAGCCGTGTAGCACCACGCTGGTAGACGGTGCCACCCTCCTCCTCAAGATCAGTCGGCTCCCCGCCATCATCAGCATGGCCACTCGGCTCCTCGGGCTGATCCGGCCAGGTACCCCATCCGGACGTGTGCTCCTCCGGGGTCTCGTGGGCCGAACTCTCGTGGGCCGAAGGCCAGTCGACCCGAGGCTCGTGGGCCCAAGACCCGTGGACCGGAGGCTCGTGGACCGGAGTCCGTGTAGCCTCCTCCTCGGACGAGTCCACCCTAGCAGTCACGTGCTCGGGTGAAACAGCTGGGGGTGGCGGCGAGGAAGGCGCCGTAGCAGTCACCCTACCTCCTCTCCCGCGACCACGTGCCCCACCTCCTCTCTTCCTACCTCGTCCCCTGCTGGGCACCGCGGTCGACGAAGAAGGGCCCGGCGGTGTGGACATACTGTCCAGCAACGCTCGGCGGAGAGGTGCGTCTGGAATCGAAGACCTCAGACCACGCGTCGACGAAGAAGGGGCCTTGGCGCGCTCCCGACCAGCGCCCACCATCTTTCAACACCTGCCATGACAAACAGTAAACGAAATTAGTACAACATAAAAAAAAGACCGACATGAATAATAATATGTGTATCACTTAAGTGTATCATCATCAAGTACAACATTAAAAAATTTAATACCTGACACTACTAATAATCTCGATCAGTATCATCAATAAATGCATAATCATCATCATCACTATAATCAATGACGGGCTCATAGGGTTCAGTGGCATCAACATGTGGAAGGCCACCTTGACGTAATCGGTCAAGCAATGACAGGTCATCCGCAGCAGTAACCTCTTCTTGTTCCGGCTCTTCTTGTTCCTCCTCTGGGGTGATGTCGGATTCACTGTCGCTGTCTACTTCAATGTTTTGGGGTGAAGTATAGTGGTTCTTGAAACGCTTTTTGGAAAGACGTGTCTCTTGGAAGAATTCTCCTTCATATGTGTCTGGGTTAATGTGAGGTTCATAATCCTCTTCCTTTGGGGGAGATAGTCTAGCACGTGGCGGCACTTCATAAACGACATCCCAACCTTTCAGATTTGGATTAGTTTGGCAGGCCCACGGTAGATAGAATACTTGGGTCGCCTGTTGAGGCGTAATATAGACATCAGGAACATCTAAATGGGTGCTTTGGTTGATTTCAACTAGCCCTATATGTTCATGAGTCCTTCTAGTCTCCTTCGGCTGAAACCAATAACATTTGAAGACTACGACATTCGGTGGGTTTTCACCATAGAATAGAAGTTCATAAATTGCTTCAACTCTCCCATAATACTCGGTACCTCCTTCGCCGATAGCAGATACACAACAATTTGTAGACTTTCGGTCGGCCATAGATAGCTCTTTGCCATAGGTACGAAAGCGATACCCGTTGATGTCGTATTTGTCAAATGAACGGACCTTATAGTCAAAACCATTAGCGACTTGTCTCAATTCGGCGTCCATAGACTCTGAATTAGCCTACAAGTTTAATATGAAAGGATTGTTGCATTACGCACAAATTAGCGAATGAAACCGGGATAGCCGCCTACAAATTAGCCTGCAAGTCTAATAGAAATTACCGTTTGTTTGAACCAAGAGATGAAACCGGGATAGCCGCCTCCTTGCTTTGCGAGAAGCTCATACTCTTCGACAGAATCCTTTTGGATCACCGCTCCATACGAGAATAAGGCGACGTATCGACTGTATGAAATATCCAGGAATAAGAGCAGTTCAAAGGAAATAGAAGTTGCTCAGTGTGCTCATGGAGCGGACGTTTTGAAGACTCCAACATTTCATTGAAGGCCTTTGCAGATTCCTCCATCTCCTTGTCCGAATCCCGAGCATCATCAAAGTCTTGCACCATGTTTTCCATCCCGGTACCATGCTCGTCGGTGCGACGACGATCCACCTCAGCTCGGTCATGTTGGGCAGACTCACCATGAAATGTCCACACCGTATAATCGGGCGTAAAACCACTCTTCTGCAGGTGTTTGCCCATTTCAGCCTCTGTCCTCTTTTCCCAATTGCCGCACCGTAAACAGGGGCACCAGGTTTTCCTCTGGCCATTTGCAAATGCGGCTCGCACAAACCCCTTGGTTTTTGTGAATCATTCAGTGCTCCATTTGTTCTGACCAGTGTGACCGGTGTACATCCACGCACGATCACTCATCTTGACTTTCAGAGCTACTAGACACACAACAAATATATATATAATTCACCATGTATATATTCATCAGTTGATCTACTTTGTCAATTTTATTACGTCCATGCAACCTACAATCTAATAGGTAATGATAGGTCCTAATCCCACACGAGTATGCTTAGATTGGGTTCATTTTCCCATGCTATGCTCCGGATCCTACGCAAAATTTCGGCAGCACCTCCCCGCTGTTCTCCTGATACACGTCTCTGCAATAAACAGAGAGGATGTGTACCCGAAGAACAACAGGGGAGGCACTGACGAAATTTATGCGTCGGATCCGGAGCAAAGCATATGGGAAAACGAACCCAATCTAAACATACTCGGGCTGTCCATGGATAGCGTTGGACAATTCGAAAGAATCAAGGTTATAAATATGCAAATGCATGCATATTTATAACTATGACGCTTTCGAACGGGAGACACATATTGGTTACGCATACTGATGATTCAAGACACATATGTAGCTAGCTATCAAGTTTCATCGGAATAGATCAAATAATTAATGGGGGAGGAGGACA
>NC_057811.1:6027044-6033492 GCF_018294505.1 Triticum aestivum | reverse complement strand
AGAGGAGAGAACAGAGAGTAACGGGCGGGGGGGTACGGGCCGTTAGGTAATCGGCTCTTTGCCGTCCGCTAATCTTTGCCGTCCGCCTTTTTGCCGCTTTGCCGTCCGCTGGCGGACGGCAAAGAGGTGGGGCGTTATGTTTTTTTCAAACGGGCGGGGGGTGGGGGCCACCTCCCTCTTTGCCGTCCGCACGGCAAAGAGCTGGCTGATGGCAAAGAGCTTCTTTGCCGTCTGCCATTTCTTTGCCGTCCGCTTTTTGGTAGCTGAGGGAAAAGAGCTTCTTTGCCGTCAGCTAGCAGACGGCAAAGAGCTGGCAGATGGCAAATTAGCTGATTCCAGTAGTGCATCCCGGTAGAGGTGGGCCTGGGTTCTTGACGGCCCCCGACTGTTACTTTGTGGCGGAGCGACAGGGCAGGTTGAGACCACCTAGGAGAGAGGTGGGCCTGGCCCTGGTCGGCGTTCGCAGATACTTAACACGCTTAACGAGATCTTGGTATTTGATCTGAGTCTGGCCATTTGGTCTATACGCACTAACCATCTACGCGGGAGTAGTTATGGGTATCCCGGCGTCGTGGTATCAGCCGAAGCCTTCTTGACGTCAGCGACTGAGTGGCGCGCGCCGTGTTGGACCGTGTTGACGTAACCGCCGTGATCGTGTGGGTTGCTAGGTCTGCTCGCGGCCGCGTTCGCAACGTGCAGGTGTGCATAGGGCGATGGGCCCAGACCCCTGCGCGCTTAGGATTAGACCGGCGTGCTGACCGCTCTGTTGTGCTTAGGTAGGGCTGCGACGCGTTGATCTTACGAGGCCGGGCATGACCCAGAAAAGTGTGTCCGGCCAAATGGGATCGAGCGTGTTCGGTTATGTGGTGCACCCCTGCAGGGAAGTTTATCTATTCGAATAGCCGTGTCCCTCGGTAAAAGGACGACCCGGAGTTGTACCTTGACCTTATGACAACTAGAACTGGATACTGAATAAAATACACCCTTCCAAGTGCCAGATACAACCCGGTGATCGCTCTCTAACAGGGCGATGAGGAGGGGATCGCCGGGTAGGATTATGCTATGCGATGCTACTTGGTGAACTTACCATCTACTCTCTTCTACATGCTGCAAGATGGAGGCTGCCAGAAGCGTAGTCTTCGACAGGATTAGCTATCCCCCTCTTATTCTGGCATTCTGCAGTTCAGTCCACCGATATGGTCCTTTACACATATACCCATGCATATGTAGTGTAGCTCCTTGCTTGCGAGTACTTTGGATGAGTACTCACGGTTGCTTTTCTCCCTCTTTTCCCTTGTCTATACCTAATTGTCGCAACCAGATGCTGGAGTCCAGGAGCTAGAGATCTCGAGGATGATTCTACATGGAGTTCGGCTTCGAGGAGTAGTTAGGAGGTCCCAGGCAGGAGGCCTTGCCTTTTCGATCGTTGCTACTTTTGTGCTAGCCTTCTTAAGGCAAACTTGTTTAACTTATGTCTGTACTCAGATATTGTTGCTTCCGCTGACTCGTCTATGATCGAGCACTTGTATTCGAGCCCTCGAGGCCCCTGGCTTGTATTATGATGCTTGTATGACTTATTTATGTTTTAGAGTTGTGTTGTGATATCTTCCCGTGAGTCCCTGATCTTGATCGTACACATTTGCGTGCATGATTAGTGTACGGTCAAATCGGGGGCGTCACAAGTTGGTATCAGAGCCGACTGCCTGAAGGAACCCCCTCTCCACACTCCTTGGCCGAAGTCGAGTCTAGTCAGTGAAAACTGTTTTACTAACATGGCTGTGTGGCTTACGGGCCCACGTCGCCATTGGGTGGTATTAGGATCTTTTACTCCTTGTCTATACTCTGGGACTCTGAGCTCTCTTCTATTCGGGTAAATTGATTTTGCTAAAAACAAAACTAACTTTAGGTTCTCGAAAATACTATCTCCCGGAGAGCCCCTTCAGTCCGGATGATCGCCGACTACATCAGAAGATTTCGAAGATACTCTCTGATATTCTCTCAAGACCTTGTGCCCGTTGCCTTTGCAATTCCCTACCACCAAAATATCCCTATGGATAAATACTTACACTTGTCATTCTTACTTTTATTCACAGTCGATTTTGTTAATACAAAATACCCAGAGAATACTTTGTGCCTACTACCTTGCAGTTCCTTGCCACCTGAATACCCCTACGAATAGTTACTCGCACTTATCGAGTATCCGCTCATCCCCAAATGATTCATGTATTACACAAAGTCTTCGAAATACCATTCGATCTTTCGAAAATCCTCAACAACCTATTGCTCTTGAAATTCTTGTTTGCTTGCATTATGGTTAATCCCATAAGTCTCGTAATCTTATTGGCATCTCTTGTCATCATCATTTTGAGACCGTTGATTCAATTTGTTGCGAATGCTCGCAATCCTCAATCAGATCCTAGTATTCATCCTTCCGGCTCAGACGTCATTTTAAACGTGAGCTGGATCTCGACCAATCAAATTTGCCATCGATTGTACCCCTAAGTCTACTCAACTTATCCATCACTGATCAGAGCGTTGCTTCTGACCCCCTGATTTGGAAATCATAATTCTTTTGCATTTGAACTTTGAGTTAGTCAGTTGTTTCTATAATCAGATCTCCTTGCGTTCTTCTTCCTCTGGTTGAGTACTAATGCTCACATCAAATCCCTTGTGGACCACCAGACCCTTTTGTCGGATCTTATCCGACAATGTCCTTCATATTAAATAAGCTTGTGAGCTTTTTCCTCGGATACCTGATGCCTTTGGTAAATTGTATCATCTGATTTTGAACAATGCTCTTCTTTCGAGCTTGTAATATTTACTCCGAAGTTTGTGGTATATGTTCCTAAGATGCCTTGATGGGTTGAACCTATGCCTTTCATAATACGTGTGAACTCGAAAGTTTTCATGAGTCATACTCTTCTGGTATTTTGCCAGATAAAAATTTTCCACACTGCAACTTCATCAAACGCGAGAAGTGAATGAAAGGTTATGCATTGAAGAAGTGGGAGTCGACCTTGAACTTTGTGTTCATGCCCATGGACACGATGTATACCTTATCATGGAAGCTTCTCTTAAAATAATTGTCCCCTTGTAATAAGTTCATCTGGTATCCGTGGACGTCGTTCCGACCATGTTCTCCTTTAAATACCATTTCTCGGGCAAGTTTAAGCACTTGTCTTCTGCAGAGCAATACCCTAGTCCAACCTCTACTTTGATCTGTCGTCGAGCATTACCCCCTGGTATCTCGAGATTATCACGGAACCGCATAACTTCTTATGAGTTCTTCATCAAGTACTACATTCTCACGGATTACTATTTTTCCTGGGTTTTGAGTGGTTAATCACTCGAGTACCCCGATAATTGAATCGAGTCCGCATTACGGTTCAACAACTTTTAGTAATGTTCCTTACTTACAAGTTTGTACCCGATCGCGTCATTCCTAGCCTGTTTGGCTATATCATTATCTTGATGATTTTAACTGTGCTACCTGGTCTTTATTCCCGGAGCACCACTTTCGACGATGAGCTAAGCTTACGTCGATTTTCCTCGTCATATCATTTCGCCTTGAACAGCAAGCTTGATTCCTAGTTTGTGTCATACCCAGGGTTCCAATAACCTTTCGCTTCATCATTTCTTTGACTTGATGTCATCGCCGAGCGATTGCATCTTCATGGAATCTCTCGACAAATGTGTCGTGATCATCATGAGCATTCTGAGTCCTTCCAGAATATCGATTGAATTCATGATGAGAAAGACCATCCTTTCCCTTGATGATTTGTGTTATCATCGGCCACTTTACTGCCTTCCCTCCAACACAAGCTTGTTCGTGTTTGGTGTTATACCTTGAGTTCCTTGCTATCCAGCAATTGTTCTTCTTTACCTTGGAGTATTACCATCTTTTATGTCAAGTATGTCGTAAGAATTTCACCACCTCGCATGACATCTTGGTACAGTGATACTTCTCCCCATCACCATTCTTTCTTGGTCCCCGTGTTGTTTCTAAAAGGAATACCAACAAATGGTCTGTGATGTGTAAATTCTAGACTTCTAGCAACCCTATTGCTTTGAAGTCATTGGTCTATAGTTTCATTCTACGTCTATGGCTTAATGAATCATCATTCGAACATTGATTGTGCTACCTAGCCCATATTTCGGGTGCACATTTCAACCAATGTTTAACTGTGTATGTTTTCCTCGAGCATACATCATTAAGTCATTCGATCTAGCTAATGTTATCTCCTTGTTCACATAGTGGTGGAAATCCATCTTTTGGAAATCTCAATGGATTGTCGCTGAGTCAAGCAGTCACCTCCTCACCTCTCCTTGATTTAATTATGAACCCTTGTTCGGAACTCGCTTCCATAGTTCATCTCCCGAGAATCTTCGATGTCGTTTCGACAATTTGTGTTGCACCTTTTCTTCTCAGGGATCCTGAGTCTGAGTTATCCTGACATCAATCAGATCTGAATCTCGGTCAGATATGATGGTTGGAACATATTTCCAAGAGTTATAACATTGGCCTATTTATGACCCGGTAAGATGATGTCATGCCTAGCACACATGGCCGGATGACCTATTGATATAGTATCCTCCTTACCAAGGTTAGCCATTCTTCCATGAGGAAATTGTAAGACTTATTCCATAAGTTGTTCCTGATGGAACCTTTGTGAATCCATGGCCTGATCTTACCTATTGACCATGTCAATGCTATCTCGAAGCATGTCTATGGTACTCTGGTTTTCAACAGGAACATTTGAAGCCCAAAGCTAATTGTTTCCTGCTCATCTATCCAACCACCGTTGTATGGGTAATGTCATGAAATTTCCTTCCCCTTACCTAAAGAGTTTTCTACGTTATGTCCCGTCATGGATATCATGTTCTGCTTACCCTTGGGAAGAATATACCCTTGAAATATGTGTTTTAACACATTTTCCTTTCCATTCTTCTGTTTAATCTGATAATCATATTTCCCTTTCCATTGTTTGGTTTAACCTTTCTGGTGATCTATATGATCTAAGCAGTAATATCCTCCTGCTTATGTAAACACCTCGGTGTACAACTCTGTCAGTAAGACCCTGTTAATATTGTTGGTGACATTTTCGGTAACCCCCGATGGACGAGAACTTTGCCTATTGGTCCGCCTCGTTTCAACGAGCAGGAAAATGGTTCTCTTCGTCCCTCGCCCTTGGTACCAACGTGTTGCCGACATAACTGACAGGGTACTCTCTGACATGCCTTGCTATCATGACCGTGCAAGATGTCACTGCTCCTATAAAAAAAACCACATGGTGGGCCCATAACCCACAGTTCCACAGGATCGAAACCTGAGTCTCCTGTACACCCCTGGTTTCCAGAGTTATTCCTCGCGCTTGACTTCTTATGTAACTCACGGGCCACCTGCCAAGTGATCTATTCGGGTATCAGACGCAATACTTATTCTCGTTGCTCTGAACCCCTTTCACCTTCTGATAGGCATCGAACACTTGCCTATCATTTTGAAACTTCTCATGGTACCTTCTTACTTTGCTCTCGACATCTTCTTAAGTTTCAATTTGAGAGATATTTATGCTTCTTCCCCTGAGTTAACCGTCTGATGCTCGATCTTGTTAGAATCCGTCCTTATAGGGTTTTCCCTTCTCACCCTTTCATAAGTTCGGTGAAGATCCTGAAGGAAGGACGACAAAGTTCGTCATGATGACCTGAAGCAGAGGACTGAAGGTATCAATGTAATGGATCAACCTCTTCGAGAAGAGCAACTATGACCGAGAAGAATCGTTAGAATTTCGTAACCAAATCCCTTCCCCCTTATAACCGCTCCTAAATCTCGGGACGAGATTTCTTGTAGTGGAGGAGAATTGTGACGCCCGGATAATTAAGCTACAGTGATCCTCTGCTAATGATGCCACGTCACCTCGATTACTGTTGCTAATCTCGCGTTAGTTCGAAACCGATTCGATTTCAAATTCAAAATCAAGCAAACAATAAAAGATTTCAAAAATTAAAACTAAAATGTGCGGGGTGAGCCAAATAATTCGTAAGTAATATTGGTGGATAAACCAAGTCTTTATAAAAAGTTTAAATGCACTAAACTAAACAAAATAGTAGCAAATAGAATTATTTGAATACTTTTAAAATAATAAACAAATGTTAAACTAGTTTATTTAGTCACCAAACTTTTTAAGGCAGTGGGTTATTCTGAGATTAATTTAGGAGCTATTGTCTTATTTCACAAAGTAAATGAACAGAAAAGAAAATTTTAAAAGAAAGTAAACATAAAAATAAAAGAGAGAAGCCCCCCCCCCACTGGGCCATTCGGCCCGGCTGTTAGCCAGGCCGGCCCAACCGGCCCAACCGGCCTCGCCCACTCCCATTATCCCCTGGACCCCGTAACCCTAACCCCCACCCAGACCGCACACTTCCCCCCCCCCACGTCGCCCACTCCCCC
>NC_057811.1:6026127-6026730 GCF_018294505.1 Triticum aestivum | reverse complement strand
CACCACGTCGCCGCCCGCGACGCCGTCGCTTCGTCGCCCCCGTCGCCATCTCCCCGCCACCAACGCTGGACGACGTCGCCGCCGCCCGGAAGCGCCTCCGCCTCGACCACCACCGTCGCCAACCACCGCCACCTCACCGACGCCGCTCGGCGCTGCCCCGCCGTCGCCCGCCTCCTCAACCCCCCTCTTGCGTGGATCCGGTCGGGGGCAATCGACGCCCCCGACGACCTGCGCCGACGCCGGACGACCCCTGCTGGAGCCACCCCGCCATCCACCGTCGTTGGCGCCGCATCCACGTCTACGTCGCTCGTCCCCATCCTCCTCCTCGCCGGACACCATCGAGCCACGCCGCCCTCTTCCCTACAACGAACGTGAGCACGCCTCGTGCTCCCTCTCTGCCCTCCTGTGGTGGCCGCGTCCCGCTCCTACCGCTGGCCGCCCCTGTCCCGCGCGCCGTCACCTTCGGTCACCGCCCGCCTCCCCCTGCGGCTCCGGCCTAGCCTCCCGGCGGCCACTGCCGCAGCTCCCGCTGGGCCGCAGCCGAGCGCCACCTCCAGCTGCCGCCCGCACGGCCTCCGGCGGCCGCCCGCGCACCACCACGGC
>NC_057811.1:5997155-6025853 GCF_018294505.1 Triticum aestivum | reverse complement strand
TTAATTAAGTTAATTAATCCTAATTAAATTAATCTAATTAATTAGATAGTTAATTAAACAGTAATAAATTAGCTAAACCCTAATTAACCTAAACAAGGAATGACAGGTGGGTCCCACTGGACCCACGTGTCAGTTTGGCTTAGTCAACCCCGGTTGACTGCTGATGTCAGCATGACATCATGCTGATGTCATAAATCCATTTTCGAACTAAATTAAATGATTAATTAAATTCCAGAAATTAGTAAATCTTTAGAAAATCATATCTTTTAAACCGTAGCTCAGATGAAAATACTTTCTACATGAAAGTTGCTCAGAAGGACGAGACGAGTCCAGATGCGCAGCCCGTTCGTCCGCCACGCGTCCCTAGCATAGTGAACCTGTAACATTTCACCTCCGGTTCATCTGTCCGAAAAACGCGAAACCCCGGTAATACCTTCCCGGATGTTTCCCCCCTTCACCAGTATCACCTCATACCGCGTTAGAACACGTCTAGCTCTGCCTGTTGTCTTGTTATGCACTTGCTTGCTATGTATTTACTGTTTCTCCCCCCCCTCTTCTCTTCGGTAGGCCCCGTGACGATGCTGATGCCCCTGTGGTCGACTACGTCACCAACGACCCCTCTCTTTTGTCTGAGCAACCAGGCAAGCCCCCCCTTGATCACCAGATATCGCCTATTCTTCTCTATACTGCTTGCATTAGAGTAGTGTAGCATGTTACTGCTTTCCGTTAATCCTATCCTGATGCATAGCCTATCATTGTTGCTACAGTTGTTACCCTTACCTGCTATCCTACTGCTTAGTATAGGAAGCTAGTGTTCCATCAGTGGCCCTACACTCTTGTCCGTCTGCCATGCTATACTACTGGGCCGTGATCACTTCGGGAGGTGATCACGGGTATATACTATATACATTATATACATGACACATGTGGTGACTAAAGTCAGGTCGGCTCGTTGAGTACCCGCAAGTGATTCTGATGAGGGGGCTGAAAGGACAGGTGGCTCCATCCCGGTAGAGGTGGGCCTGGGTTCCTGACGGCCCCCGACTGTTACTTTGCGGCGGAGCGACAGGGCAGGTTGAGACCACCTAGGAGAGAGGTGGGCCTGGCCCTGGTCGGCGTTCGCAGATACTTAACACGCTTAACGAGATCTTGGTAGTTGATCTGAGTCTGGCCATTTGGTCTATACGCACTAACCATCTACGCGGGAGTAGTTATGGGTATCCCGGCGTCGTGGTATCAGCCGAAGCCTTCTTGACGTCAGCGACTGAGTGGCGCGCGCCGTGTTGGACCGTGTTGACGTAACCGTCATGATCGTGTGGGTTGCTAGGTCTGCTCGCGGCCGCGTTCGCAACGTGCAGGTGTGCATAGGGCGATGGGCCCAGACCCCTGCGCGCTTAGGATTAGACCGGCGTGCTAACCGCTCTGTTGTGCTTAGATAGGGCTGCGACGCGTTGATCTTACGAGGCCGGGCATGACCCAGAAAAGTGTGTCCGGCCAAATGGGATCGAGCGTGTTGGGTTATGTGGTGCACCCCTGCAGGGAAGTTTATCTATTCGAATAGCCGTGTCCCTCGGTAAAAGGACGACCCGGAGTTGTACCTTGACCTTATGACAACTAGAACTGGATACTGAATAAAATACACCCTTCCAAGTGCCAGATACAACCCGGTGATCGCTCTCTAACAGGGCGACGAGGAGGGGATCGCCGGGTAGGATTATGCTATGCGATGCTACTTGGTGAACTTACCATCTACTCTCTTCTACATGCTACAAGATGGAGGCTGCCAGAAGCGTAGTCTTCGACAGGATTAGCTATCCCCCTCTTATTCTGGCATTCTGCAGTTCAGTCCACCGATATGGTCCTTTACACATATACCCATGCATATGTAGTGTAGCTCCTTGCTTGCGAGTACTTTGGATGAGTACTCACGGTTGCTTTTCTCCCTCTTTTCCCATGTCTATACCTGATTGTCGCAACCAGATGCTGGAGTCCAGGAGCTAGAGATCTCGAGGATGATTCTACATGGAGTTCGGCTTCGAGGAGTAGTTAGGAGGTCCCAGGCAGGAGGCCTTGCCTTTTCGATCGTTGCTACTTTTGTGCTAGCCTTCTTAAGGCAAACTTGTTTAACTTATGTCTGTACTCAGATATTGTTGCTTCCGCTGACTCGTCTATGATCGAGCACTTGTATTCGAGCCCTCGAGGCCCCTGGCTTGTATTATGATGCTTGTATGACTTATTTATGTTTTAGAGTTGTGTTGTGATATCTTCCTGTGAGTCCCTGATCTTGATCGTACACATTTGCGTGCATGACTAGTGTACGGTCAAATCGGGGGCGTCACACGGCTTTGTACAGAGTTTCGCCAAATTGATCAAAAATCACCTGGATGTGAACATTACTACCACGCCTCTCGATTGGCAGCAGGTTAGCTCTCAATGAATCTCCACTGCAAAAAATGATATCTTCACAAAATCAGAGTGAAACCCCACTCACGCTCGGCAGGTGTTTTTCCGATCATTGCCCTGGCAAATAAATTTCAGTTAGGTTAAGAATTCAGGGGAAAAAACTATCCTAGCAAATTAATTTCTGATCCTTATCCTTGATTGAACTGTACGGTAATTAAATCAATACAGGACAATAACCTCAGATTGGTGATACTGCACCCAGCTTGTTGAGATTTTTACTACAAATATGCTAATACTGAATCAAAATCATCTGTGCAATCAAAATCAGTTGTAATCTCAAGCCATCCACATACGAATCAAAAAACACCCTGCTACTGATTCACACCAACCTAAAACTCATGTGAATCCCATTGTTTTAGGCGAATCCAATCTAGCCATGTACTGAAACGTACAGACTAATAGAATCTAATTTAGCACCGACCCTAGTTACACTTTCGAAAATAAAGCATATGATCTGACAACCCCATTAGCACTGAAACTGAAACCAATAAGTATATACTGTGGCAATCCAGTTAACACACTCATCCCACGAACCTCCCCCCATAAATCACTGCCAACTAAAATCATGTGTGGTGCAACATTCAGCTTCAGGTCATATATACTATGACAAATCAAATTAGCACTACCATCCCACCAACGTTGCAACCAGAATTCACTGCCAATTTGAAAATCAAATTAGTCTCTCTGATGGACGTTTATCTCTAATGATTTTTAAATTTCTGTACCACCGGTGCGGTCCAGTTAAACAATCACATATAAAAAAACATGATTCACATGATGACATGGATTTATTTAGTGCTCCAATTTAAATAAAAAGATAAAACGGCTAGCACATCTGTATTAGCGAGCATCAGTTCAAAAATCATCTTCAAGCAATGCACGAGAAGGGGTCCTGAAAATGGTAGTCACAACAAGCACCAGCCACGCAGGTAATATAATCGTACACTTCAACTTCCAAAATTTGAAGCGAAGCCTACATTTTCATTTATTGTACCAACCAAAACAAAATTCAACTCAGGTCCTACAAGTTTTGTAAAAATCTAAACTTTTCAGAGTGATCTTTGGTATTCCATCCACAACACTCAAAGCTACACATCCTAAATCATAATTCCGGATAGACTGTAGTCAGCCAACACCATAACAATGTTCAGATAATTCGTCAGGGGGAGATAATCAAGTTACCACTGCGTAGTACCATAGACCAACTAATTAATCCGCAGCAAATCTGTACATTACTAGCTAGCACTTGGACACTGTAAAATCCAAATGCAGACATATATTCAGTTCTAGTTCGTCCAACACATATGCACCGGCTTTGTACAGAGTTTCGCCAAATTGATCAAAAATCACCTGGATGTAAACATTACTGCCACGCCTCTCGATTGGCAGGTTAGCTCTCAATGAATCTCCAATGCAAAAATTGATATCTTCACAAAATCAGAGTGAAACCCCACTCACGCTCGGCAGGTGTTTTTCCGATCATTGCCCTGGCAAATAAATTTCAGTTAGGTTAAGAATTCAGTGGAAAAAACTATCCTAGCAAATTAATTTCTGATCCTTATCCTTGATTGAACTGTACGGTAATTAAACCAAACCAGGACAATAACCCCAGATTGCTGATACTGCACCAAGCTTGTTGAGATTTTTACTACAAATATGCTAATACTGAATCAAAATCATGTGTGCAATCAAAATCAGTTGTACTCTCAAGCCATCCACATACGAATCAAAAAACACCCTGCTACTGATTCACACCAACCTAAAACTCATGTGAATCCAATTGTTTTAGGCGAATCCAATCTAGCCTTGTACTGAAACGTACAGACTAACAGAATCTAATTTAGCACCGACCCTAGTTACACTTTCGAAAATAAAGCATATGATCTGACAACCCCATTAGCACTAAAACTGAAACCAATAAGTCTATACTGTGGCAATCCAGTTAATACACTCATCCCACGAACCTCCCCCCATAAATCACTGCCAACTAAAATCATGTGTGGTGCAACATTCAGCTTTACATCATATATACTATGACAAATCGAATTAGCACTACCATCCCACCAACGTTGCAACCAGAATTCACTGCCAATTTGAAAATCAAATTAGTCTCTCTGATGGACGTTTGTCTCTAATGATTTTTAAATTTCTGTACCACCGGTGCGGTCCAGTTAAACAATCACATATAAAAAACATGATTCACATGATAACACGGATTTATTTAGTGCTCCAATTTAAATAAAAAGATAAAACGGCTAGCACATCCGTATTAGCGAGCATCAGTTCAAAAATCATCTTCAGGCAATGCACGAGTAGGGATCCTGAAAATGGTAGTCACAACAAGCACCAGCCACGCAGGTAATATAATCGTACACTTCAACTTCCAAAATTTGAAGCGAAGCCTACATTTTCATTTATCGTACCAACCAAAACAAAATTCAACTCAGGTCCTACATGTTTTGTAAAAATCAAAACTTTTCAGAGTGATCTCTGGTATTCCATCCACAACACTCAAAGCTACACATCCTAAATCATAATTTCGGATAGACTGTAGTCAGCCAACACCATAACAATGTTCAGATAATTCGTCAGGGGGAGATAATCAAGTTACCACCGTGTAGTACCATAGGCCAACTAATTAATCCGCAGCAAATCTGTACATTACTAGCTAGCACTTGGACACTCTAAAATCCAAATGCAGACATATATTAAGTTCTAGTTCGTCCAGCACATATGCACCGGCTTTGTACAGAGTTTCGCCAAATTGATCAAAAATCACCTCGATGTAAACATTACTGCCACGCCTCTCGATTGGCAGGTTAGCTCTCAACGAATCTCCACTGCAAAAAATGATATCTTCACAAAATCTGAGTGAAACCCCACTCACGCTCGACAGGTGTTTTTCCGATCATTGCCCTAGCAAATAAATTTCAGTTAGGTTAAGAATTCAGGCGAAAAAACTATCCTAGCAAATTAATTTATGATCCTTATCCTTGATTGAACTGTACGGTATTTAAACCAAACCAGGACAATAACCCCAGATTGGTAATACTGCTCCCAGCTTGTTGAGATTTTTACTACAAATATGCTAATACTGAATCAAAATCATGTGTGCAATGAAAACCAGTTGTACTCTCAAGCGATCCAGATACGAATCAAAAAACACCCTGCTACTGATTCACACCAACCTAAAACTCATGTGAATCCCATTGTTTTAGGCGAATCCAATCTAGCCATGTACTGAAACGTACAGACTAACAGAATCTAATTTAGCACCGACCCTATTTACACTTTCGAAAATAAAGCATATGATCTGACAACCCCATTAGCACTGAAACTGAAACCAATAAGTATATACTGTGGCAATCCAGTTAACACACTCATCCCACGAACCTCCCCCCATAAATCACTGCCAACTAAAATCATTTGTGGTGCAACATTCAGCTTCAGATCATATATACTATGACAAATCGAATTAGCACTACCATCCCACCAACGTTGCAACCAGCATTCACTGCCAATTTGAACATCAAATTAGTCTCTCTGATGGACGTTTATCTCTAATGATTTTTAAATTTCTGTACCACCGGTGCGGTCCAGTTAAACAATCACATATAAAAAAACATGATTCACATCATAACACGGATTTATATAGTGCTCCAATTTAAATAAAAAGATAAAACGGCTAGCACATCTGTATTATTGAGCATCAGTTCAAAAATCTTCTTCAAGCAATGCACGAGTAGGGGTCCTGAAAATGGTAGTCACAACAAGCACCAGCCACGCAGGTAATATAATCGTACACTTCAACTTCCAAAATTTGAAGCGAAGCCTACATTTTCATTTATTGTACCAACCAAAACAAAATTCAACTCAGGTCCTACAAGTTTTGTAAAAATAAAAACTTTTCAGAGTGATCTTTGTTATTCCATCCGCAACACTCAAAGCTACACATCCTAAATCATAATTTCGGATAGACTGTAGTCAGCCAACACCATAACAATGTTCAGATAATTCGTCAGGGGGAGATAATCAAGTTACCACCGCGTAGTACCATAGACAAACTAATTAATCCGCAGCAAATCTGTACATTACTAGCTAGCACTTGGACACTGTAAAATCCAAATTTAGACATATATTCAGTTCTAGTTCGTCCAGCACATATGCACCAACTTTGTACAGAGTTTCGCCAAATTGATCAAAAATCACCTGAATGTAAACATTACTGCCACGCCTCTCGATTGGCAGGTTAGATCTCAATGAATCTCCACTGCAAAAAATGATATCTTCACAAAATCAGAGTGAAACCCCACTCACGCTCGACAGGTGTTTTTCCGATCATTGCCCTAGCAAATAAATTTCAGTTAGGTTAAGAATTCAGGGGAAAAAACTATCCTAGCAAATTAATTTCGGATCCTTATCCTTGATTGAACTGTATGGTAATTAAACCAAACCAGGACAATAACACCAGATTGGTGATACTGCACCTAGTTTGTTGAGATTTTTACTACAAATATGCTAATACTGAATCAAAATCATGTGTGCAATCAAAATCAGTTGTACTCTCAAGCGATCCACATACGAATCAAAAAACACCCTGCTACTGATTCACACCAACCTAAAACTCATGTGAATCCCATTGTTTTAGGAGAATCCAATCTAGCCATGTACTGAAACATACAGACTAACAGAATCTAATTGAGCACCGACCCTAGTTACACTTTCGAAAATAAAGCATATGATCTGACAACCCCATTAGCACTCTAACTGAAACCAATAAGTATATACTGTGGCAATCCAGTTAACACACTCATCCCACAAACTCCCCCCACAAATCACTGCCAACTAAAATCATGCGTGGTGCAACATTCAGCTTCAGATCATATATACTATGACAAATCGACTTAGCACTACCATCCCACCAACGTTGCAACCAGAATTCACTGCCAATTTGAAAATCAAATTAGTCTCTGTGATGGACATTTATCTCTAATGATCTTTAAATTTCTGTACCACCGGTGCGGTCCAGTTAAACAATCACATATAAAAAAACATGATTCACATGATAACACGGATTTATTTAGTGCTCCAATTTAAATAAAAAGATAAAACGGCTAGCACATCCGTATTAGCGAGCATCAGTTCAAAAATCATCTTCAAGCAATGGACGAGTAGGGGTCCTGAAAATGGTAGTCACAACAAGCACCAGTCACGCAGGTAATATAATCGTACACTTCAACTTCCAAAATTTGAAGCGAAGCCTATATTTTCATATATTGTACCAACCAAAACAAAATTCAACTCAGGTCCTACAAGTTTTGTAAAAATCAAAACTTTTCAGAGTGATCTTTGGTATTCCATCCGCAACACTCAAAGCTACACATCCTAAATCATAATTTCGGATAGACTGTAGTCAGCCAACACCATAACAATGTTCAGATAATTCGTCTGGGGGAGATAATCAAGTTACCACCGCGTAGTACCATAGACCAACTAATTAATCCGTAGCAAATCTGTACATTACTAGCTAGCACTTGGACACTGTAAAATCCAAATGCAGACATATATTCAGTTCTAGTTCGTCCAGCACATATGCACCGGCTTTGTACAGAGTTTCGCCAAATTGATCAATAATCACCTGCATGTAAACATTACTGCCACGCCTCTCGATTGGCAGGTTAGCTCTAAACGAGTCTCCACTGCAAAAAATGATATCTTCACAAAATCAGAGTGAAACCCCACTCACGCTCGACAGGTGTTTTTCCGATCATTGCCCTAGCAAATAAATTTCAGTTAGGTTAAGAATTCAGTGGAAAAAACTATCCTAGCAAATTAATTTCTGATCCTTATCATTGATAGAACTATACGGTAATTAAACCAAACCAGGACAATAACCCCAGATTGGTGATACTGCACCCAGCTTGTTGAGATTTTTACTACAAATATGCTAATACTGAATCAAAATCATGTGTGCAATCAAAATCAGTTGTACTCTCAAGCGATCCACATACGAATCAAAAAACACCCTGCTACTGATTCACTCCAACCTAAAACTCATGTGAATCCCATTGTTTTAGGCGAATCCAATCTAGCCATGTACTGAAACGTACAGACTAATAGAATCTAATTTAGCACCGACCCTAGTTACTCTTTCGAAAATAAAGCATATGATCTGAAAACCCCATTAGCACAGAAACTGAAACCAATAAGTATATACTGTGGCAATCCAGTTAACACACTCATCCCAAGAACCTCCCCCCATAGATCACTGCCAACTAAAATCATGCGTGGTGCAACATTCAGCTTCAGATCATACATACTATGACAAATCGAATTAGCACTACCATCCCACCAACGTTGCAACCAGCATTCACTGCCAATTTGAAAATCAAATTAGTCTCTCTGATGGACGTTTATCTCTAATGATTTTTAAATTTCTGTACCACCGGTGCGGTCCAGTTAAACAATCACATATAAAAAACATGATTCACATCATAACACGGATTTATTTAGTGCTCCAATCTAAATAAAAAGATAAAACGGCTAGCACATATGTATTAGCGAGCATCAGTTCAAAAATCTTCTTCAAGCAATGCACGAGTAGGGGTCCTGAAAATGGTAGTCACAACAAGTACCGGCCAAGCAGGTAATGTAATCGTACACTTCAACTTCCAAAATTTGAAGCGAAGCCTACATTTTCATTTATTGTACCAACCAAAACAAAATTCAACTCAGGTCCTACAAGTTTTGTAAAAATAAAAACTTTTCATAGTGATCTTTGGTATTCCATTCGCAACACTCAAAGCTACACATCCTAAATCATAATTTCGGATAGACTGTAGTCAGCCAACACCATAACAATGTTCAAATAATTCGTCAGGGGGAGATAATCAAGTTACCACCGCGTAGTACCATAGACAAACTAATTAATCCGCAGCAAATCTGTACATTACTAGCTAGCACTTGGACACTATAAAATCCAAATGCAGACATATATTCAGTTATAGTTCGTCCAGCACATATGCACCGACTTTGTACAGAGTTTCGCCAAATTGATCAAAAAACACCTGAATGTAAACATTACTGCCACGCCTCTCGATTGGCAGGTTAGCTCTCAATGAATCTCCACTGCAAAAAATGATATCTTCACAAAATTAGAGTGAAACCCCACTCACGCTCGACAGGTGTTTTTTCGATCATTGCCCTAGAAAATAAATTTCAGTTAGGTTAAGAATTCAGGGGAAAAACTATCCTAGCAAATTAATTTCGGATCCTTATCCTTGATTGAACTGTACGGTAATTAAACCAAACCAGGACAATAACCCCAGATTGGTGATACTCCACCCAGCTTGTTCAGATTTTTAATACAAATATGCTAATACTGAATCAAAATCATGTGTGCAATCAAAATCATTTTTACTCTCAAGCGATCCACATACGAATCAAAAAACACCCTGCTACTGATTCACACCAACCTAAAACTCATGTGAATCCCATTGTTTTAGGCGAATCCAATCTAGCCATGTACTAAAACGTACAAATTAACATAATCTAATTTAGCACCGACCCTAGATACACTTTCGAAAATAAAGCATATGATCTGACAACCCCATTAGCACTGAAACTGAAACCAATAAGTATATACTGTGGCAATCCAGTTAACACACTCATCCCACGAACCTCCCCCCATAAATCACTGCCAACTAAAATCATGCGTGGTGCAACATTCAGCTTCAGATTATATATACTATGACAAATCGAATTAGCACTACCATCCCACCAACGTTGCAACCAGAATTCACTGCCAATTTGAAAATCAAATTAGTCTCTCTCATGGACGTTTATCTCTAATGATTTTTAAAATTCTGTACCACCGGTGCGGTCCAGGTAAACAATCACATATAAAAAAACATGATTCACATGATAACATGGATTTATTTAGTGCTCCAATTTAAATAAAAAGATAAACGGCTAGCACATCTGTATTAGCGAGCATTAGTTCAAAAATCATCTTCAAGCAATGCATGAGTAGGGGTCCTGAAAATGGTAGTCACAACAAGCACCAGCTACGCAGGTAATATAATCGTACACTTCAACTTCCAAAATTTGAAGCGAGGCCTACATTTTCATTTATTGTACCAACCAAAACAAAATTCAACTCAGGTCCTACAAGTTTTGTGAAAAACAAGACTTTTCAGAGTGGTCTTTGGTATTCCATCCGCAACACTCACAACTACACATCCTAAATCATAATTTCGGATAGACTGTAGTCAGCCAACACCATAACAATGTTCAGATAATTCGTCAGGGGGAGATAATAAAGTTACCTCCGTGTAGTACCATAGACCAACTAATTAATCCGCAGCAAATCTGTACATTACTAGCTAGCACTTGGACACTGTAAAATCCAAATGCACACATATATTCAGTTCTAGTTCGTCCAGCACATATGCACCGGGTTTGTACAGAGTTTCGATAAATTGATCAAAATTCACCTGGATGTAAACATTACTGCCACGCCTCTCGATTGGCAGCTTAGCTCTCAACGAATCTCCACTGCAAAAAATGATATCTTCACAAAATCAGAGTGAAACCCACTCACGCTCGACAGGTGTTTTTCCGATCATTGCCCGAGCAAATAAATTTAAGTTAGGTTAAGAATTCAGGGGAAAAAACTATCCTAGCAAATTAATTTCTGATCCTTATCCTTGATTGAACTGTACGGTAATTAAACCAAACCAGGACAATAACCCCAGATTGGTGATAATGCACCCAGCTTGTTGAGTTTTTTACTACAAATATGCTAATACTGAATCAAAATCATGTGTGCAATCAAAATCAGTTGTACTCTTGAGCGATCCACATACGAATCAAAAGGCACCCTGCTACTGATTCACACCAACCTAAAACTCATAGTAATCCCATTGTTTTAGGCAAATCCAATCTAGCCATGTACTGAAACGTATAGACTAACATAATCTAATTTAGCACCGACGCTAGTTAGACTTTTGAAAATAAAGCATATGATCTGACAACCCCATTAGCACTGAAACTGAAACCAATAAGTATATACTGTGGCAATCCAGTTAACACACTCATCCCACGAACCTCCCCCCACAAATCACTGCCAACTAAAATCATGCGTGGTGCAACATTCAGCTTCAGATCATATATACTATGACAAATTGAATTAGCGCTACCATCCCACCAACGTTGCAACCAGAATTCACTGCCAATTTGACAATCAAATTAGTCTCTTTGATGGACGTTTATCTCTAATGATTTTTAAATTTCTGTACCACCGGCGCAGTCCAGTAAAACAATCACATATAAAAAACATGATTCACATGATAACACAGATTTATTTAGTGCTCCAATTTAAATAAAAAGATAAAACGGCTAGCACATCCGTATTAGCGAGCATCAGTTCAAAAATCATCTTCAAGCAATGCACGAGTAGGGGTCCTGAAAATGGTAGTCACAACAAGCACCAGCCACGCAGGTAATATAATCGTACACTTCAACTTCCAAAATTTGAAGCGAAGCCTATATTTTTATATACTGTACCAACCAAAACAAAATTCAACTCATGTCCTACAAGTTCTGTAAAAATCAAAACTTTTCAGAGTGATCTTTGGTATTCCATCCGCACCACTCAAAGCTACACATCCTAAATCATAATTTCGGATAGACTGTAGTGAGCCAACACCATAACAATGTTTAGATAATTCGTCAGGGGGAGATAATCAAGTTACCACCGCGTAGTACCATAGACCAACTAATTAATCCGCAGCAAATCTGTACATTACTAGCTAGCACTTGGACACTGTAAAATCCGAATGCAGACATATATTCAGTTCTAGTTCGTCCAACACATATGCACCGGCTTTGTACAGAGTTTCGCCAAATTGATCAATAATCACCTGGATGTAAACATTACTGCCACGCCTCTCGATTGGCAGGTTAGCTCTAAACGAGTCTCCACTGCAAAAAATGATATCTTCACAAAATCAGAGTGAAACCCCACTCACGCTCGACAGATGTTTTTCCGATCATTGCCCTAGCAAATAAATTTCAGTTAGGTTAAGAATTCAGGGGAAAAACTATCCTAGCAAATTAATTTCGGATCCTTATCCTTGATTGAACTGTAAGGTAATCAAACCAAACCAGGACAGTAACCCCAGATTGGTGATACTCCACCCAGCTTGTTGAGATTTTTACTACAAATACGCTAATACTGAATCAAAATCATGTGTGCACTCAAAATCAGTTGTACTCTCAAGCGATCCACATACGAATCAAAAAACACCCTGCTACTGAAACACACCAACCTAAAACTCATGTGAATCCCATTGTTTTAGGCGAATCCAATCTAGCCATGTACTGAAACGTACAGACTAACAAAATCTAATTTAGCACCGACCCTAGTTACACTTTCGAAAATAAAGCATATGATCTGACAACCCCATTAGCACTGAAACTGAAACTAATAAGTATATACTGTGGCAATCCAGTTAACACACTCATCCCACGAACCTTCCCCCACAAAACACTGCCAACTAAAATCATGCGTGGTGCAACATTCAGCTTCAGATCATATATACTATGACAAATCGAATTAGCACTACCATCCCACCAACGTTGCAACCAGAATTCACTGCCAATTTGAAAATCAAATTAGTCTCTTTGATGGACGTTTATCTCTAATGATTTTTAAATTTCTGTACCACCGGTGCAGTCCAGTTAAACAATCACATATAAAAAAACATGATTCACATGATAACACGGATTTATTTAGTGCTCCAATTTAAATAAAAAGATAAAACGGCTAGCACATCCGTATTAGCGAGCATCAGTTCAAAAATCATCTTCAAGCAATGCACGAGTAGGGGTCCTGAAAATGGTAGTCACAACAAGCACCAGCCACGCAGGTAATATAATCGTACACTTCAACTTCCAAAATTTGAAGCGAAACCTATATTTTCATATATTGTACCAACCAAAACAAAATTCAACTCAGGTCCTACAAGTTTTGTAAAAATCAAAACTTTTCAGAGTGATCTTTGGTATTCTATCCGCAACACTCAAAGCTACACATCCTAAATCATAATTTCGGATAGACTGTAGTCAGCCAACACCATAACAATGTTCAGATAATTCGTCAGGGGGAGATAATCAAGTTACCACCGCGTAGTACCATAGACCAACTAATTAATCCGCAGCAAATCTGTACATTACTAGCTAGCACTTGGACACTGTAAAATCCAAATGCAGACATATATTCAATTCTAGTTCGTCCAGCACATATTCACCGGCTTTGTAGAGAGTTTCGCCAAATTGATCAATAATCACCTGGATGTAAGCATTACTGCCTCGCCTCTTGATTGGCAGGTTAGCTCTAAACGAGTCTCCACTTCAAAAAATGATATCTTCACAAAATCAGAGTGAAACCCCACTCACGCTCGACAGTTGTTTTTCCGATCATTGCCCTAGCAAATAAATTTCAGTTAGGTTAAGAATTCAGGGGAAAAACTATCCTAGCAAATTAATTTCGGATCCTTATCCTTGATTGAACTGTAAGGTAATCAAACCAAACCAGGACAGTAACCCCAGATTGGTGATACTCCACCCAGCTTGTTGAGATTTTTACTACAAATATGCTAATACTGAATCAAAATCATGTGTGCACTCAAAATCAGTTGTACTCTCAAGCGATCCACATACGAATCAAAAAACACCCTGCTACTGATTCACACCAACCTAAAACTCATGTGAATCCCATTGTTTTAGGCGAATCCAATCTAGCCATGTACTGAAATGTATAGACTAACAAAATCTAATTTAGCACCGACCCTAGTTACACTTTCGAAAATAAAGCATATGATCTGACAACCCCATTAGCACTGAAACTGAAACTAATAAGTATATACTGTGGCAATCCAGTTAACACACTCATCCCACGAACCTCCCCCCACAAATCACTGCCAACTAAAATCATGCGTGGTGCAACATTCAGCTTCAGATCATATATACTATGACAAATCGAATTAGCACTACCATCCCACCAACGTTGCAACCAGAATTCACTGCCAATTTGAAAATAAAATTAGTCTCTTTCATGGACGTTTATCTCTAATGATTTTTAAATTTCTGTACCACCGGTGCAGTCCAGTTAAACAATCACATATAAAAAAACATGATTCACATGATAACACGGATTTATTTAGTGCTCCAATTTAAATAAAAAGATAAAATGGCTAGCACATCCGTATTAGCGAGCATCAGTTCAAAAATCATCTTCAAGCAATGCACGAGTAGGGGTCCTAAAAATGGTAGTCACAACAAGCACCAGCCACGCAGGTAATATAATCGTACACTTCAACTTCCAAAATTTGAAGCCAAGCCTATATTTTCATATATTGTACCAACCAAAAACAAAATTCAACTCATGTCCTACAAGTTTTGTAAAAATCAAAACTTTTCAGAGTGATCTTTGGTATTCCATCCGCAACACTCAAAGCTACACATCCTAAATCATAATTTCGGATAGACTGTAGTCAGCCAAGACCATAACAATGTTCAGATAATTCGTCAGGGGGAGATAATCAAGTTACCACCTCGTAGTACGATAGACCAACTAATTAATCCGCAGCAAATCTGTACATTACTAGCTAGCACTTGGACACTGTAAAATCCAAATGCAGACATATATTCAGTTCTAGTTCGTCCAGCACATATGCACCGGCTTTGTATAGAGTTTCGCCAAATTGATCAATAATCACCTGGATGTAAACATTACTGCCACGCCTCTCGATTGGCAGGTTAGCTCTAAACGAGTCTCCACTGCAAAAAAGGATATCTTCACAAAATCAGAGTGAAACCCCACTCACGCTCGACAGGTGTTTTTCCGATCATTGCCCTAGCAAATAAATTTCAGTTAGGTTAATAATTCAGGGGAAAAACTATCCTAGCAAATAAATTTCGGATCCTTATCCTTGATTGAACTGTAAGGTAATCAAACCAAACCAGGACAGTAACCCCAGATTGGTGATACTCCACCCAGCTTGTTGAGATTTTTACTACAAATACGCTAATACTGAATCAAAATCATGTGTGCACTCAAAATCAGTTGTACTCTCAAGCGATCCACATACGAATCAAAAAACACCCTGCTACTGAAACACACCAACCTAAAACTCATGTGAATCCCATTGTTTTAGGCGAATCCAATCTAGCCATGTACTGAAACGTACAGACTAACAAAATCTAATTTAGCACCGACCCTAGTTACACTTTCGAAAATAAAGCGTATGATCTGACAACCCCATTAGCACTGAAACTGAAACTAATAAGTATATACTGTGGCAATCCAGTTAACACACTCATCCCACGAACCTCCCCCCACAAATCACTGCCAACTAAAATCATGCGTGGTGCAACATTCAGCTTCAGATCATATATACTATGACAAATCGAATTAGCACTACCATCCCACCAACGTTGCAACCAGAATTCACTGCCAATTTGAAAATCAAATTAGTCTCTTTGATGGACGTTTATCTCTAATGATATTTAAATTTCTGTACCACCGGTGCAGTCCAGTTAAACAATCACATATAAAAAAACATGATTCACATGATAACACGGATTTATTTAGTGCTCCAATTTAAATAAATGGATAAAACGGCTAGCACATCCGTATTAGCGAGCATCAGTTCAAAAATCATCTTCAAGCAATGCACGAGTAGGGGTCCTGAAAATGGTAGTCACAACAAGCACCAGCCACGCAGGTAATATAATCGTACACTTCAACTTCCAAAATTTGAAGCGAAACCTATATTTTCATATATTGTACCAACCAAAACAAAATTCAACTCATGTCCTACAAGTTTTGTAAAAATCAAAACTTTTCAGAGTGATCTTTGGTATTCCATCTGCAACACTCAAAGCTACACATCCTAAATCATAATTTCGGATAGACTGTAGTCAGCCAACACCATAACAATGTTCAGATAATTCGTCAGGGGGAGATAATCAAGTTACCACCGCGTAGTACCATAGACCAACTAATTAATCCGCAGCAAATCTGTACATTACTAGCTAGCACTTGGACACTGTAAAATCCAAATGCAGACATATATTCAGTTCTAGTTCGTCCAGCACATATGCACCGGCTTTGTAGAGAGTTTCGCCAAATTGATCAATAATCACCTGGATGTAAGCATTACTGCCACGCCTCTCGATTGGCAGGTTAGCTCTAAACGAGTCTCCACTGCAAAAAATGATATCTTCACAAAATCAGAGTGAAACCCCACTCACGCTCGACAGTTGTTTTTCCGATCATTGCCCTAGCAAATAAATTTCAGTTAGGTTAAGAATTCAGGGGAAAAACTATCCTAGCAAATTAATTTCGGATCCTTATCCTTGATTGAACTGTAAGGTAATCAAACCAAACCAGGACAGTAACCCCAGATTGGTGATACTCCACCCAGCTTGTTGAGATTTTTACTACAAATATGCTAATACTGAATCAAAATCATGTGTGCACTCAAAATCAGTTGTACTCTCAAGCGATCCACATACGAATCAAAAAACACCCGGCTACTGATTCACACCAACCTAAAACTCATGTGAATCCCATTGTTTTAGGCGAATCCAATCTAGCCATGTACTGAAACGTACAGACTAACAAAATCTAATTTAGCACCGACCCTAGTTACACTTTCGAAAATAAAGCATATGATCTGACAACCCCATTAGCACTGAAACTGAAACTAATAAGTATATACTGTGGCAATCCAGTTAACACACTCATCCCACGAACCTCCCCCCACAAATCACTGCCAACTAAAATCATGCGTGGTGCAACATTCAGCTTCAGATCATATATACTATGACAAATCGAATTAGCACTACCATCCCACCAACGTTGCAACCAGAATTCACTGCCAATTTGAAAATAAAATTAGTCTCTTTCATGGACGTTTATCTCTAATGATTTTTAAATTTCTGTACCACCGGTGCAGTCCAGTTAAACAATCACATATAAAAAAACATGATTCACATGATAACACGGATTTATTTAGTGCTCCAATTTAAATAAAAAGATAAAATGGCTAGCACATCCGTATTAGCGAGCATCAGTTCAAAAATCATCTTCAAGCAATGCACGAGTAGGGGTCCTAAAAATGGTAGTCACAACAAGCACCAGCCACGCAGGTAATATAATCGTACACTTCAACTTCCAAAATTTTAAGCCAAGCCTATATTTTCATATATTGTACCAACCAAAACAAAATTCAACTCATGTCCTACAAGTTTTGTAAAAATCAAAACTTTTCAGAGTGATCTTTGGTATTCCATCCGCAACACTCAAAGCTACACATCCTAAATCATAATTTCGGATAGACTGTAGTCAGCCAAGACCATAACAATGTTCAGATAATTCGTCAGGGGGAGATAATCAAGTTACCACCGCGTAGTACGATAGACCAACTAATTAATCCGCAGCAAATCTGTACATTACTAGCTAGCACTTGGACACTGTAAAATCCAAATGCAGACATATATTCAGTTCTAGTTCGTCCAGCACATATGCACCGGCTTTGTACAGAGTTTCGCCAAATTGATCAATAATCACCTGGATGTAAACATTACTGCCACGCCTCTCGATTGGCAGGTTAGCTCTAAACGAGTCTCCACTGCAAAAAATGATATCTTCACAAAATCAGAGTGAAACCCCACTCACGCTCGACAGGTGTTTTTCCGATCATTGCCCTAGCAAATAAATTTCAGTTAAGTTAAGAATTCAGTGGAAAAAACTATCCTAGCAAATTAATTTCTGATCCTTATCATTGATTGAACTATACGGTAATTAAACCAAACCAGGACAATAACCCCAGATTGGTGATACTGCACCCAGCTTGTTGAGATTTTTACTACAAATATGCTAATACTGAATCAAAATCATGTGTGCAATCAAAATCAGTTGTACTCTCAAGCGATCCACATACGAATCAAAAAACACCCTGCTACTGATTCACTGCAACCTAAAACTCATGTGAATCCCATTGTTTTAGGCGAATCCAATCTAGCCATGTACTGAAACGTACAGACTAATAGAATCTAATTTAGCACCGACCCTAGTTACACTTTCGAAAATAAAGCATATGATCTGACAACCCCATTAGCACAGAAACTGAAACCAATAAGTATATACTGTGGCAATCCAGTTAACACATTCATCCCAAGAACCTCCCCCCATAAATCACTGCCAACTAAAATCATGCGTGGTGCAACATTCAGCTTCAGATCATACATACTATGACAAATCGAATTAGCACTACCATCCCACCAACGTTGCAACCAGCATTCACTGCCAATTTGAAAATCAAATTAGTCTCTCTGATGGACGTTTATCTCTAATGATTTTTAAATTTCTGTACCACCGGTGCGGTCCAGTTAAAAAATCACATATAAAAAACATGATTCACATCATAACACGGATTTATTTTGTGCTCCAATTTAAATAAAAAGATAAAACGGCTAGCACATATGTATTAGCGAGCATCAGTTCAAAAATCTTCTTCAAGCAATGCACGAGTAGGGGTCCTAAAAATGGTAGTCACAACAAGTACCGACCAAGCAGGTAATGTAATCGTACACTTCAACTTCCAAAATTTGAAGCGAAGCCTACATTTTCATTTATTGTACCAACCAAAACAAAATTCAACTCAGGTCCTACAAGTTTTGTAAAAATAAAAACTTTTCATAGTGATCTTTGGTATTCCATCCGCAACACTCAAAGCTACACATCCTAAATCATAATTTCGGATAGACTGTAGTCAGCCAACACCATAACAATGTTCAGATAATTCGTCAGGGGGAGATAATCAAGTTACCACCGCGTAGTACCATAGACAAACTAATTAATCCGCAGCAAATCTGTACATTACTAGCTAGCACTTGGACACTGTAAAATCCAAATGACATATATTCAGTTATAGTTCGTCCAGCACATATGCACCGACTTTGTACAGAGTTTCGCCAAATTGATCAAAAAACACCTGAATGTAAACATTACTGCCACGCCTCTCGATTGGCAGGTTAGCTCTCAATGAATCTCCACTGCAAAAGATGATATCTTCACAAAATCAGAGTGAAACCCCACTCACGCTCGACAGGTGTTTTTTCGATCATTGCCATAGAAAATAAATTTCAGTTAGGTTAAGAATTCAGGGGAAAAACTATCCTAGCAAATTAATTTCGGATCCTTATCCTTGATTGAACTGTACGGTAATTAAACCAAACCAGGACAATAACCCCAGATTGGTGATACTCCACCCAGCTTGTTGAGATTTTTAATACAAATATGCAAATACTGAATCAAAATCATGTGTGCAATCAAAATCATTTTTACTCTCAAGCGATCCACATACGAATCAAAAAACACCCTGCTACTGATTCACACCAACCTAAAACTCATGTGAATCCCATTGTTTTAGGCGAATCCAATCTAGCCATGTACTGAAACGTACAGACTAACATAATCTAGTTTAGCACCGACCCTAGATACACTTTCGAAAATAAAGCATATGATCTGACAACCCCATTAGCACTGAAACTGAAACCAATAAGTCTATACTATGGCAATCCAGTTAACACACTCATCCTACGAACCTCCCCCCATAAATCACTGCCAACTAAAATCATGCGTGGTGTAACATTCAGCTTCAGATTATATATACTATGACAAATCGAATTAGCACTACCATCCCACCAACGTTGCAACCAGAATTCACTGCCAATTTGAAAATCAAATTAGTCTCTCTGATGGACGTTTATCTCTAATGATTTTTAAAATTCTGTACCACCCGTGCGGTCCAGGTAAACAATCACATATAAAAAAACATGATTCACATGATAACATGGATTTATTTAGTGCTCCAATTTAAATAAAAAGATAAACGGCTAGCACATCTGTATTAGCCAGCATCAGTTCAAAAATCATCTTCAAGCAATGCATGAGTAGGGGTCCTGAAAATGGTAGTCACAACAAGCACCAGCCACGCAGGTAATATAATCGTACACTTCAACTTCCAAAATTTGAAGCGAAGCCTACATTTTCATTTATTGTACCAACCAAAACAAAATTCAACTCAGGTCCTACAAGTTTTGTAAAAATCAAAACTTTTCAGAGTGGTCTTTGGTATTCCATCCGCAACACTCACAACTACACATCCTGAATCATAATTTTGGATAGACTGTAGTCAGCCAACACCATAACAATGTTCAGATAATTCGTCAGGGGGAGATAATAAAGTTACCTCCGTGTAGTACCATAGACCAACTAATTAATCCGCAGCAAATCTGTACATTACTAGCTAGCACTTGGACACTTTAAATCCAAATGCACACATATATTCAGTTCTAGTTCGTCCAGCACATATGCACCGGGTTTGTACAGAGTTTCGCCAAATTGATCAAAAATCACCTGGATGTAAACATTACTGCCACGCCTCTCGATTGGCAGCTTAGCTCTCAACGAATCTCCACTGCAAAAAATGATATCTTCACAAAATCAGAGTGAAACCTCACTCACGCTCGACAGGTGTTTTTCCGATCATTGCCCGAGCAAATAAATTTAAGTTAGGTTAAGAATTCAGGGGGAAAAACTATCCTAGAAAATTAATTTCTGATCCTTATCCTTGATTGAACTATACGGTAATTAAACCAAACCAGGACAATAACCCCAGATTGGTGATACTGCACCCAGCTTGTTGAGTTTTTTACTACAAATATGCTAATACTGAATCAAAATCATGTGTGCAATCAAAATCAGTTGTACTCTTGAGCGATCCACATACGAATCAAAAAGCACCCTGCTACTGATTCACACCAACCTAAAACTCATGTGAATCCCATTGTTTTAGGCAAATCCAATCTAGGCATGTACTGAAACGTATAGACTAACATAATCTAATTTAGCACCGACCCTAGTTACACTTTTGAAAATAAAGCATATGATCTGACAACCCCATTAGCGCTGAAACTGAAACCAATAAGTATATACTGTGGCAATCCAGTTAACACACTCATCCCACTAACCTCCCCCCATAAATCACTGCCAACTAAAATCATGCGTGGTGCAACATTCAGCTTCAGATCATATATACTACAAATCGAATTAGCACTACCATCCCACCAACATTGCAACCAGAATTCACTACCAATTTGAAAATCAAATTAGTCTCTCTGATGGACGTTTATCTCTAATGATTTTTTCATTTTTGTACCACCGGTGCGGTCCAGTTAAACAATCACATATAAAAAAACATGATTCACATGATAACACGGATTTATTTAGTGCTCCAATTTAAATAAAAAGATAAAACGGCTAGCACATCTGTATTAGAGAGCATCAGTTCAAAAATCATCTTCAAGCAATGCACGAGTAGGGATCCTGAAAATGGTAGTCACAACAAGCACCAGCCACGCAGGTAATATAATCGTACACTTCAACTTCCAAAATTTGAAGCGAAGCCTACATTTTCATTTATTGTACCAACCAAAACAAAATTCAACTCAGGTCCTACAAGTTTTGTAAAAATCAAAACTTTTCAGAGTGATCTTTGGTATTCCATCCGCAACACTCAAAGCTACACATCCTAAATCATAATTTCGGATAGACTGTAGTCAGCCAACACCATAACAATGTCCAGATAATTCGTCAGGGGGAGATAATCAAGTTACCAACGCGTAGTACCATAGACAAACTAATTAATCCGCAGCAAATCTGTACATTACTAGCTAGCACTTGGACACTGTAAAATCCAAATGCAGACATATATTCAGTTCTAGTTCGTCCAGCACATATGCACCGGGTTTGTACAGAGTTTCGCCAAATTGATCAAAATCACCTGGATGTAAAAATTACTGCCACGGCTCTCGATTGGCAGGTTAGCTCTCAATGAGTCTCCATTGCAAAAAATGATATCTTCACAAAATCAGAGTGAAACCCCACTCACGCTCGACAGGTGTTTTTCCGATCATTGCCCTAGCAAATAAATTTCAGTTAGGTTAAGAATTCAGGGGAAAAAACTATCCTAGCAAATTAATTTCAGATCCTTATCCTTGATTGAACTGTATGGTAATTAAACCAAACTAGGACAATAACCCCAGATTGGTGATACTGCACCCAGCTTGTTGAGATTTTTACTACAAATATGCGAATACTGAATCAAAATCATGTGTGCAATCAAAATCGGTTGTACTCTCAAGCGATCCACATACGAATCAAAAAACACCCTGCTACTGATTCACACCAACCTAAAACTCATGTGAATCCCATTGTTTTAGGAGAATCCAGTCTAGCCATGTACTGAAACATACAGACTAACAAAATCTAATTTAGCACCGACCCTAGTTACACTTTCGAAAATAAAGCATATGATCTGACAACCCCATTAGCACTGAAACTGAAACCAATAAGTATATACTGTGGCAATCCAGTTAACATACTCATCCCACGAACCTCCCCCCATAAATCACTGCCAACTAAAATCATGCGTGGTGCAACATTCAGCTTCAGATGATATATACTATGACAAATCGAATTAGCACTACCATCCCACCAACGTTGCAACCAGAATTCACTGCCAATTTGAAAATCAAATTAGTCTCTCTGATGGACGTTTATCTCTAATGATTTTTAAATTTTTGTACCACCGGTGCGGTCCAGTTAAACAATCACATATAAAAAAACATGATTCACATGATAACACGGATTTATTTAGTGCTCCAATTTAAATAAAAAGATAAAACTGCTAGCACATCTGTATTAGCAAGCATCAGTTAAAAAATCATCTTCAAGCAATGCACGAGTAGGGATCCTGAAAATGGTAGTCACAACAAGCACCAGCCACGCAGGTAATATAATCGTACACTTCAACTTCCAAAATGTGAAGTGAAGCCTACATTTTCATTTATTGTACCAACCAAAACAAAATTCAACTCAGGTCCTACAAGTTTTGTAAAAATCAAAACTTTTCAGAGTGATCGTTGGTATTCCATCCGCAACACTCAAAGCTACACATCCTAAATCATAATTTCGGATAGACTGTAGTCAGCCAACACCATAACTATGTTCAGATAATTCGTCAGGGGGAGAATATCAAGTTACCACCGCATAGTACCATAGACAAACTAATTAATCCGCAGCAAATATGTATATTACTAGCTAGCACTTGGACACTATAAAATCCAAATGCAGACATATATTCATTTCTAGTTCGTCCGGCACATATGCACCGGCTTTGTACAGAATTTCGCCAAATTGATCAAAAATCACCTGGATGTAAACATTACTGCCACGCCTCTCGATTGGCAGGTTAGCTCTCAATGAATCTCCATTGCAAAAAAGATATCTTCACAAAATCAGAGTGAAACCCCACTCACGCTCGACAGGTGTTTTTCCGATCATTGCCCTAGCAAATAAATTCCAGTTAAGTTAAGAATTCAGGGGAAAAACTATCCTAGCAAATTAATTTCGGATCCTTATCCTTGATTGAACTGTACGGTATTTAAACCAAACCAGGACAATAACCCCAGATTGGTGATACTCCACCCAGCTTGTTGAGATTTTTAATACAAATATGCTAATACTGAATCAAAATCATGTGTGCAATCAAAATCATTTTTACTCTCAAGCGATCCACATACGAATCAAAAAACACCCTGCTACTGATTCACACCAACCTAAAACTCATGTGAATCCCATTGTTTTAGGTGAATCCAGTCTAGCCATGTACTGAAATGTATAGACTAACAGAATCTAATTTAGCACCGACCCTAGTTACACTTTCGAAAATAAAGCATATGATCTGACAACCCCATTAGCACTGAAACTGAAACCAATAAGTATATACTGTGGCAATCCAGTTAACACACTGATCCCACGAACCTCCCCCCATAAATCACTGCCAACTAAAATCATGCGTGGTGCAACATTCAGCTTCAGATTATATATACTATGACAAATCGAATTAGCAGTACCATCCCACCAACGTTGCAACCAGAATTCACTGCCAATTTGAAAATCAAATTAGTCTCTCTGATGGACGTTTATCTCTAATGATTTTTAAATTTCTGTACCACCGGTGCGGTCCAGTTAAACAATCACATATAAAAAAACATGATTCACATGATAACACGGATTTATTTAGTGCTCCAATTTAAATAAAAAGATAAAACGGCTAGCACATCTGTATTAGCGAGCATCAGTTCAAAAATCATCTTCAAGCAATGCACGAGTAGGGATCCTGAAAATGGTAGTCACAACAAGCACCAGGCACGCAGGTAATATAATCGTACACTTCAACTTCCAAAATTTGAAGCGAAGCCTACATTTTCATTTATTGTACCAACCAAAACAAAATTCAACTCAGGTCCTACAAGTTTTGTAAAAATCAAAACTTTTCAGAGTGGTCTTTGGTATTCCATCCGCAACACTCACAGCTACACATCCTAAATCATAATTTCGGATAGACTGTAGTCAGCCAACACCATAACAATGTCCAGATAATTCGTCAGGGGGAGATAATCAAGTTACCACCGCGTAGTACCATAGACCAACTAATTAATCCGCAGCAAATCTGTACATTACTAGCTAGCACTTGGACACTGTAAAATCCAAATGCAGACATATATTCAGTTCTAGTTCGTCCAGCACATATGCACCGGCTTTGTACAGAGTTTCGCCAAATTGATCAATAATCACCTGGAGGTAAACATTACTGCCACGCCTCTCGATTGGCAGGTTAGCTCTCAATGAATCTCCACTGCAAAAAATGATATCTTCACAAAATCAGAGTGAAACCCCACTCACGCTCGACAGGTGTTTTTCCGATCATTGCCCTAGCAAATAAATTTCAGTTAGGTTAAGAATTCAGGGGGAAAAACTATCCTAGCGAATTAATTTCTGATCCTTATCCTTGATTGAACTGTACGGTAATTAAACCAAACCAGGACAATAACCCCAGATTGGTGATACTGCACCCAGCTTGTTGAGATTTTTACAACAAATATGCTAATACTGAATCGAAATCATGTGTGCAATCAAAATCAGTTGTACTCTCAAGCGATCCACATACGAATCAAAAAACACCCTGCTACTGATTCACACCAACCTAAAACTCATGTGAATCCCATTGTTTTAGGCGAATCCAATCTAGCCATGTACTGAAACGTACAGACTAACATAATCTAATTTAGCACCGACCATAGTTACACTTTCGAAAATAAAGCATATGATCTGACAACCCCATTAGCACTGAAACTGAAACCAATAAGTATATACTGTGGCAATACAATTAACACTCTCATCCCACGAACCTCCCCCCATAAATCACTGCCAACTAAAATCATGTGTGGTGCAACATTCAGCTTCAGATCATATATACTATGACAAATCGAATTAGCACTACCATCCCACCAATGTTGCAACCAGAATTCACTGCCAATTTGAAAATCAAATTAGTCTCTCTGATGGACGTTTATCTCTAATGATTTTTAAATTTCTGTACCACCGGTGCGGTCCAGTTAAACAATCACATATAAAAAAGCATGATTAACATGATAACACAAATTTATTTAGTGCTCCAATTTAAATAAAAAGGTAAAACGGCTAGCACATCTGTATTAGCTAGGATCAGTTCAAAAATCATCTTCAAGCAATGCACGAGTAGAGGTCCTGAAAATGGTAGTCACAACAAGCACCAGCCACGCAGGTAATATAATCGTACACTTCAACTTCCAAAATTTGAAGCGAAGCCTACATTTTCATTTATTGTACCAACCAAAAAAAAAGTCAACTCAGGTCCTACAAGTTTTGTAAAAATCAAAACTTTTCAGAGTGATCTTTGGTATTCCATCCGCAACACTCAAAGCTACACATCCTAAATCATAATTTCGGATAGACTGTAGTCAGCCAACACCATAACAATGTTCAGATATTTCGTCAGGGGGAGATAATCAAGTTACCACCGCGTAGTACCATAGACCAACTAATTAATCCGCAGCAAATCTGTACATTACTAGCTAGCACTTGGACACTGTAAAATCCAAATGCAGACATATATTCAGTTCTAGTTCGTCCAGCACATATGCACCTGCTTTGTACAAAGTTTCGCCAAATTGATCAAAAATCACCTGGATGTAAACATTACTGCCACGCCACTCGATTGGCAGGTTAGCTCTCAATGAATCTCTATGCAAAAAATGATATCTTCACAAAATCAGAGTGAAACCCCACTCACGCTCGACAGGTGTTTTTCCGATCATTGCCCTAGCAAATAAATTTCAGTTAGGTTAAGAATTCAGGGGAAAAACCTATCCTAGCAAATTAATTTTTGATCCTTATCCTTGATTGAACTGTACGGTAATTAAACCAAACCAGGACAATAACCCCAGATTGGTGATACTGCACCCAGCTTGTTGAGATTTTTACTACAAATATGCTAATACTGAATCAAAATCATGTGTGCAATCAAAATCAGTTGTACTCTCAAGCGATCCACATACGAATCAAAAAACACCCTGCTACTGATTCACACCAACCTAAAACTCATGTGAATCCCATTGTTTTAGGAGAATCCAATCTAGCCATGTACTGAAACGTACAGACTAACAGAATCTAATTAAGCACCGACCCTAGTTACACTTTCGAAAATAAAGCATATGATCTGACAACCCCATTAGCACTGAAACTGAAACCAATATGTATATACTGTGGCAATCCAGTTAACACACTCATCCCATGAACCTCCCCCCATAAATCACTGGCAACTAAAATCATGTGTGGTGCAACATTCAGCTTCAGATTATATATACTATGACAAATCGAATTAACACTACCATCCCACCAACGTTGCAACCAGAATTCACTGCCAAATTGAAAATCAAATTAGTCTCTCTGATGGACGTTTATCTCTAATGATTTTTAAATTTCTGTACCCCCGGTGCGGTCCAGTTAAACAATCACATATAAAAAAACATGATTCACATGATAACACAGATTTATTTAGTGCTCCAATTTAAATAAAAAGATAAAACGGCTAGCACACCTGTATTAGCGAGCATCAGTTCAAAAATCATCTTCAAGCAATGCACGAGTAGGGGTCCTGAAAATGGTAGTCACAACAAGCACCAGCCACGCAGGTAATATAATCGTACACTTCAACTTCCCAACTTTGAAGCGAAGCCTACATTTTCATTTATTGTACCAACCAAAACAAAATTCAACTCAGGTCCTACAAGTTTTGTAAAAATAAAAACTTTTCAGAGTGATCTTTGGTATTCCATCCGCAACACTCAAAGCTACACATCCTAAATCATAATTTCGGATAGACTGTAGTCAGCCAACACCATAACAATGTTCAGATAATTCGTCAGGTGGAGATAATCAAGTTACCACCGCGTAGTACCATAGACCAACTAATTAATCCACAGCAAATCTGTACATTACTAGCTAGCACTTGGACACTGTAAAATCCAAATGCAGACATATATTCAGTTCTAGTTCGTCCAGCACATATGCACCGGCTTTGTATAGAGTTTCGCCAAATTGATCAAAAATCACCTGGATGTAAACATTACTGCCACGCCTCTCGATTGGCAGGTTAGCTCTCAATGAATCTCCTTTGCAAAAAATGATATCTTCACAAAATCAGAGTGAAACCCCACTCACGCTCGACAGGTGTTTTTCCGATCATTGCCCTAGCAAATAAATTTCAGTTAGGTTAAGAATTCAGGGGGAAAACCTATCCTAGCAAATTAATTTCTGATCCTTATCCTTGATTGAACTGTACGGTAATTAAACCAAACCAGGACAGTAACCCCAGATTGGTGATACTGCACCCAGCTTGTTGAGATTTTTACTACAAATATGCTAATACTGAATCAAAATCATGTGTGCAATCAAAATCAGTTGAACTCTCAAGCGATCCACATACGAATCAAAAAACACCCTCCTACTGATTCACACCAACCTAAAACTCATGTGAATCCCATTATTTTAGGCGAATCCAATCTAGCCATGTACTGAAACGTACAGACTAACAGAATCTAATTTAGCACCGACCCTAGTTACACTTTTGAAAATAAAGCATATGATCTGACAACCCCATTAGCACTGAAACTGAAACCAATAAGTATATATACCGTGGCAACCCAGTTAAC
>NC_057811.1:5966920-5996871 GCF_018294505.1 Triticum aestivum | reverse complement strand
CTGGCAACTAAAATCATGTGTGGTGCCACATTGAGCTTCAGATTATATATACTATGACAAATCGAATTAGCACTACCATCCCACCAACGTTGCAACCAGAATTCACTGCCAATTTGAAAATCAAATTAGTCTCTTTGATGGACGTTTATCTCTAATGATTTTTAAATTTCTGTACCACCGGTGCGGTCCAGTTAAACAATCACATAAAAAAAACATGATTCACATGATAACACGGATTTATTTATTGCTCCAATTTAAATAAAAAGATAAAACGGCTAGCACAGCTGTATTAGCGAGTATCAGTTCAAAAATCATCTTCAAGCAATGCACGAGTAGGGGTCCTGAAAATGGTAGTCACAACAAGCACCAGCCACGCAGGTAATATAATCGTACACTTCGACTTCCAAAATTTGAAGCGAAGCCTACATTTTCATTTATTGTACCAACGAAAACAAAATTCAACTCAGGTCCTACAAGTTTTGTAAAAATCAAAACTTTTCAGAGTGATCTTTGGTATTCCATCCGCAACACTCAAAGCTACACATCCTAAATCATAATTTCGAATAGACTGTAGTCAGCCAACACCATAAAAATGTTCAGATAATTCGTCAGGTGGAGATAATCAAGTTACCACCGCGTAGTACCATAGACCAACTAATTAATCCGCAGCAAATCTGTACATTACTAGCTAGCACTTGGACACTGTAAATCCAAATGCAGACATATATTCAGTTCTAGTTCGTCCAGCACATATGCACCGGCTTTGTACAGAGTTTCGCCAAATTGATCAAAAATCACCTGGATGTAAACATTACTGCCACGCCTCTCGATTGGCAGGTTATCTCTCAATGAATCTCCACTGCAAAAAATGATATCTTCACAAAATCAGAGTGAAACCCCACTCACGCTCGACAGGTGTTTTTCCGATCATTGCCCTAGCAAATAAATTTCAGTTAGGTTAAGAATTCAGGGGAAAAAACTATCCTAGCAAATTAATTTTTGATCCTTATCCTTGATTGAACTGTACGGTAATTAAACCAAACTAGGACAGTAACCCCAGATTGGTGAGACTTCACCCAGCTTGTTGACATTTTTACTACAAATATGCTAATACTGAATCAAAATCATGTGTGCAATCAAAATCAGTTGTACTCACAAGCGATCCACATACGAATCAAAAAACACCCTGCTACTGATTCACACCAACCTAAAACTCATGTGAATCCCATTGTTTTAGGCGAATCCAATCTAGCCATGTACTGAAACGTACAGACTAACAGAATCTAATTAAGCACCGACCCTAGTTACACTTTCGAAAATAAAGCATATGATCTGACAAACCCATTAGCACTGAAACTGAAACCAATATGTATATACTGTGGCAATCCAGTTAACACACTCATCCCATGAACCTCCCCCCATAAATCACTGGCAACTAAGATCATGTGTGGTGCAACATTCAGCTTCAGATTATATATACTATGACAAATCGAATTAGCACTACCATCCCACCAACGTTGCAACCAGAATTCACTGCCAATTTGAAAATCAAATTAGTCTCTCTGATGGACGTTTATCCCTAATGATTTTTAAATTTTTGTACCCCCGGTGCGGTCCAGTTAAACAATCACATATAAAAAAACATGATTCACATGATAACACGGATTTATTTAGTGCTCCAATTTAAATAAAAAGATAAAACGGCTAGCACATCTGTATTAGCGAGCATCAGTTTAAAAATCATCTTCAAGCAATGCACGAGTAGGGGTCCTGAAAATGGTAGTCACAACAAGCACCAGCCACGCAGGTAATATAATCGTACACTTCAACTTCCAAAATTTGAAGCGAAGCCTACATTTTCATTTATTGTACCAACCAAAACAAAATTCAACTCAGGTCCTACAAGTTTTGTAAAAATCAAAACTTTTCAGAGTGATCTTTGGTATTCCATCCGCAACACTCAAAGCTACACATCCTAAATCATAATTTCGGATAGACTGTAGTCAGCCAACACCATGACAATGTTCAGATAATTCGTCAGGTGGAGATAATCAAGTTACCACAACGTAGTACTATAGACCAACTAATTAATCCACAGCAAATCTGTACATTACTAGCTAGCACTTGGACACTGTAAAATCCAAATGCAGACATATATTCAGTTCTAGTTCGTCCAGCACATATGCACCGGCTTTGTACAGAGTTTCGCCAAATTGATCAAAAATCACCTGGATGTAAACATTACTGCCACGCCTCTCGATTGGCAGGTTAGCTCTCAATGAATCTCCTTTGCAAAAAATGATATCTTCACAAAATCAGAGTGAAACCCCACTCACGCTCGACAGGTGTTTTTCCGATCATTGCCCTAGCAAATAAATTTCAGTTAGGTTAAGAATTCAGGGGGAAAACCTATCCTAGCAAATTAATTTCTGATCCTTATCCTTGATTGAACTGTACGGTAATTAAACCAAACCAGGACAGTAACCCCAGATTGGTGATACTGCACCCAGCTTGTTGAGATTTTACTACAAATATGCTAATACTGAATCAAAATCATGTGTGCAATCAAAATCAGTTGTACTCTCAAGCGATCCACATACGAATCAAAAAACACCCTGCTACTGATTCACACCAACCTAAAAGTCATGTGAATCCCATTGTTTTAGGCGAGTCCAATCTAGCCATGTACTGAAATGTACAGACTAACAGAATCTAATTAAGCACCGACCCTAGTTACACTTTCGAAAATAAAGCATATGATCTGACAACCCCATTAGCACTGAAACTGAAACCAATATGTATATACTGTGGCAATCCAGTTAACACACTCATCCCATGAACCTCCCCCCAAAAATCACTGGCAACTAAAATCATGTGTGGTGCAACATTCAGCTTCAGATTATATATACTATGACAAATCGAATTAGCACTACCATCCCACCAACGTTGCAAGCAGAATTCACTGCCAATTTGAAAATCAAATTAGTCTCTCTGAAGGACTTTTATCTCTAATGATTTTTAAATTTCTGTACCACCGGTGCGGTCCAGTTAAACAATCACATATAAAAAAACATGATTCACATGATAACACGGATTTATTTAGTGCTCCAATTTAAATAAAAAGATAAAACGGCTAGCACATCTGTATTAGCGAGCATCAGTTCAAAAATCATCTTCAAGCAATGCACGAGTAGGGGTCCTGAAAATGGTAGTCACAACAAGCACCAGCCACGCAGGTAATATAATCGTACACTTCAACTTCCAAAATTTGAAGCGAAGCCTACATTTTCATTTGGTTGTACCAACCAAAACAAAATTCAACTCAGGTCCTACAAGTTTTGTAAAAATCAAAACTTTTCAGAGTGATCTTTGGTATTCCATCCGCAACACTCAAAGCTACACATCCTAAATCCTAATTTCGGATAGACTGTAGTCAGCCAACACCATAAAAATGTTCAGATAATTCGTCAGGGGGAGATAATCAAGTTACCACCGCGTAGTACCATAGACCAACTAATTAATCCGCAGCAAATCTGTACATTACTAGCTAGCACTTGGACACTGTAAAATCCAAATGCAGACATATATTCAGTTCTAGTTCGTCCAGCACATATGCACCGGCTTTGTACAGAGTTTCGCCAAATTGATCAAAAATCACCTGGATGTAAACATTACTGCCACGCCTCTTGATTGGCAGGTTAGCTCTCAATGAATCTCCACTGCAAAAAATGATATCTTCACAAAATCAGAGTGAAACCCCAGTCACGCTCGACAGGTGTTTTTCCGAGCATTGCCCTAGCAAATAAATTTCAGTTAGGTTAAGAATTCAAGGGAGAAACTATCCTAGCAAATTAATTTCTGATCCTTATCCTTGATTGAACTGTACGGTAATTAAACCAAACCAGGACAGTAACCCCAGATTGGTGATACTTCACCCAGCTTGTTGAGATTTTTACTACAAATATGCTAATACTGAATCAAAATCATGTGTGCAATCAAAATCAGTTGTACTCTCAAGCGATCCACATACGAATCAAAAAACACCCTGCTACTGATTCACACCAACCTATAACTCATGTGAATCCCATTGTTTTAGGCGAATCCAATCTAGCCATGTACTGAAACGTACAGACTAACAGAATCTAATTAAGCACCGACCCTAGTTACACTTTCGAAAATAAAGCATATGATCTGACAACCCCATTAGCACTGAAACTGAAACCAATATGTATATACTGTGGCAATCCAGTTAACACACTCATCCCATGAACCTCCCCCCATAAATCACTGGCAACTAAAATCATGTGTGGTGCAACATTCAGCTTCAGATTATATATACTATGAGAAATCGAATTAGCACTACCATCCCACCAACGTTGCAACCAGAATTCACTGCCAATTTGAAAATCAAATTAGTCTCTTCGATGGACGTTTATCTCTAATGATTTTTTAATTTATGTACCACCGGTGCGGTCCAGTTAAACAATCACATATAAAAAAACATGATTCACATGATAACACGGATTTATTCAGTGCTCCAATTTAAATAAAAAGATAAAACGGCTAGCACATCTGTATTAGCGAGCATCAGTTAAAAAATCATCTTCAAGCAATGCACCAGTAGGGGTCCTGAAAATGGTAGTCACAACAAGCACCAGCCACGCAGGTAATATAATCGTACACTTCAACTTCCAAAATTTGAAGCCAAGCCTACATTTTCATTTATTGTACCAACCAAAACAAAATTCAACTCAGGTCCTACAAGTTTTGTAAAAATAAAAACTTTTCAGAGTTATCTTTGGTATTCCATCCGCAACACTCAAAGCTACACATCCTAAATCCTAATTTCGGATAGACTGTACTCAGCCAACACCATAAAAATGTTCAGATATTTCGTCAGGTGGAGATAATCAAGTTACCACCGTGTAGTACCATAGACCAACTAATTAATCCGCAGCAAATCTGTACATTACTAGCTACCACTTGGACACTGTAAAATCCAAATGCAGACATATATTCAGTTCTAGTTCGCCCAGCACATATGCACCGGCTTTGTACAGAGTTTCGCCAAATTGATCAAAAATCACCTGGATGTAAACTTTACTGCCACGCCTCTCGATTGGCAGGTAAGCTCTCAATGAATCTCCACTGCAAAAAATGATATCTTCACAAAATCAGAGTGAAACCCCAGTCATGCTCGACAGGTGTTTTTCCGATCATTGCCCTAGCAAATAAATTTCAGTTAGGTTAAGAATTCAGGGGGAAAAACTATCCTAGCAAATTAATTTCTGATCCTTATCCTTGATTGAACTGTACGGTAATTAAACCAAACCAGGACAGTAACCCCAGATTGGTGATACTTCACCCAGCTTGTTGAGATTTTTACTACAAATATGCGAATACTGAATCAAAATCATGTGTGCAATCAAAATCAGTTGTACTCTCAAGCGATCCACATACGAATCAAAAAACACCCTGCTACTGATTCACACCAACCTAAAACTCATGTGAATCCCATTGTTTTAGGCGAATCCAATCTAGCCATGTACTGAAACGTACAGACTAACATAATCTAATTTAGCACCGACCCTAGTTACACTTTCGAAAATAAAGCATATGATCTGACAACCCCATTAGCACTGAAACTGAAACCAATAAGTATATACTGTGGCAATCCAGTTAACACACTCATCCCACGAACCTCCCCCCATAAATCACTGCCAACTAAAATCATGTGCGGTGCAACATTCAGCTTCAGATCATATATACTATGAGAAATCGAATTAGCACTACCATCCCACCAACGTTGCAACCAGAATTCACTGCCAATTTGAAAATCAAATTAGTCTCTCCGATGGACGTTTATCTCTAATGATTTTTAAAATTCAGTACCACCGGTGCGGTCCAGTTAAACAATCACATATAAAAAAACATGATTCACATGATAACACGGATTTATTTAGTGCTCCAATTTAAATAAAAAGATAAAACGGCTAGCACATCTGTATTAGCGAGCATCAGTTCAAAAATCATCTTCAAGCAATGCACGAGTAGGGGTCCTGAAAATGGTAGTCACAACAAGCACCAGCCACGCAGGTAATATAATCGTACACTTCAACTTCCAAAATTTGAAGCCAAGCCTACATTTTCATTTATTGTACCAACCAAAACAAAATTCAACTCAGGTCCTACAAGTTTTGTAAAAATAAAAACTTTTCAGAGTTATCTTTGGTATTCCATCCGCAACACTCAAAGCTACACATCCTAAATCCTAATTTCGGATAGACTGTAGTCAGCCAGCACCATAAAAATGTTCAGATATTTCGTCAGGTGGAGATAATCAAGTTACCACCGTGTAGTACCATAGACCAACTAATTAATCCGCAGCAAATATGTACATTACTAGCTAGCACTTGGACACTGTAAAATCCAAATGCAGACATATATTCAGTTCTAGTTCGTCCAGCACATATGCACCGGCTTTGTACAGAGTTTCGCCAAATTGATCAAAAATCACCTGGATGTAAACTTTACTGCCACGCCTCTCGATTGGCAGGTAAGCTCTCAATGAATCTCCACTGCAAAAAATGATATCTTCACAAAATCAGAGTGAAACCCCAGTCATGCTCGACAGGTGTTTTTCCGAACATTGCCCTAGCAAATAAATTTCAGTTAGGTTAAGAATTCAGGGGAAAAAACTATCCTAGCAAATTAATTTCTGATCCTTATCCTTGATTGAACTGTACGGTAATTAAACCAAACCAGGACAGTAACCCCAGATTGGTGATACTTCACCCAGCTTGTTGAGATTTTAACTACAAATATGCTAATACTGAATCAAAATCATGTGTGCAATCAAAATCAGTTGTACTCTCAAGCGATCCACATACGAATCAAAAAACACCCTGCTACTGATTCACACCAACCTAAAACTCATGTGAATCCCATTGTTTTAGGCGAATCCAATCTAGCCATGTACTGAAACGTACAGACTAACATAATCTAATTTAGCACCGACCCTAGTTACACTTTCGAAAATAAAGCATATGATCTGACAACCCCATTAGCACTGAAACTGAAAGCAATAAGTATATACTGTGGCAATCCAGTTAACACACTCATCCCACGAACCTCCCCCCATAAATCACTGCCAACTAAAATCATGTGTGGTGCAACATTCAGCTTCAGATCATATATACTATGACAAATCGAATTTGCACTACCATCCCACCAACGTTGCAACCAGAATACACTGCCAATTTGAAAATCAAATTAGTCTCTCTGATGGACGTTTATCTCTAATGATTTTTAAAATTCAGTGCCACCGGTGCGGTCCAGTTAAACAATCACATATAAGAAAACATGATTCACATGATAACATGGATTTATTTAGTGCTCCAATTTAAATAAAAAGATAAAACGGCTAGCACATCTGTATTAGCGAGCATCAGTTCAAAAATCATCTTCAAGCAATGCACGAGTAGGGGTCCTGAAAATGGTAGTCACAACAAGCACCAGCCACGCAGGTAATATAATCGTACACTTCAACTTCCAAAATTTGAAGCCAAGCCTACATTTTCATTTATTGTACCAACCAAAACAAAATTCAACTCAGGTCCTACAAGTTTTGTAAAAATAAAAACTTTTCAGAGTTATCTTTGGTATTCCATCCGCAACACTCAAAGCTACACATCCTAAATCCTAATTTCGGATAGACTGTAGTCAGCCAACACCATAAAAATGTTCAGATAATTCGTCAGGTGGAGATAATCAAGTTACCACCGTGTAGTACCATAGACCAACTAATTAATCCGCAGCAAATTTGTACATTACTAGCTAGCACTTGGATACTGTAAAATCCAAATGCAGACATATATTCAGTTCTAGTTCATCCAGCACATATGCACCGGCTTTGTACAGAGTTTCGCAAAATTGATCAAAAGTCACCTGGATGTAAACATTACTGCCACGCCTCTCGATTGGCAGGTAAGCTCTCAATGAATCTCCACTTCAAAAAATGATATCTTCACAAAATCAGAGTGAAACCCCAGTCATGCTCGACCGGTGTTTTTCCGAACATTGCCCTAGCAAATAAATTTCAGTTAGGTTAAGAATTCACGGGAAAAAACTATCCTAGCAAATTAATTTCTGATCCTTATCCTTGATTGAACTGTACGGTAATTAAACCAAACCAGGACAGTAACCCCAGATTGGTGATACTTCACCCAGCTTGTTGAGATTTTTACTACAAATATGCTAATACTGAATCAAAATCATGTGTGCAATCAAAATCAGTTGTACTCTCAAGCGATCCACATACGAATCAAAAAACACCCTGCTACTGATTCACACCAACCTATAACTCATGTGAATCCCATTGTTTTAGGCGAATCCAATCTAGCCATGTACTGAAACGTACAGACTAACAGAATCTAATTAAGCACCGACCCTAGTTACACTTTCGAAAATAAAGCATATGATCTGACAACCCCATTAGCACTGAAACTGAAACCAATATGTATATACTGTGGCAATCCAGTTAACACACTCATCCCATGAACCTCCCCCCATAAATCACTGGCAACTAAGATCATGTGTGGTGCAACATTCAGCTTCAGATTCTATATACTATGACAAATCGAATTAGCACTACCATCCCACCAACGTTGCAACCAGAATTCACTGCCAATTTGAAAATCAAATTAGTCTCTCTGATGGACGTTTATCCCTAATGATTTTTAAATTTCTGTACCCCCGGTGCGGTCCAGTTAAACAATCACATATAAAAAAACATGATTCACATGATAACACGGATTTATTTAGTGCTCCAATTTAAATAAAAAGATAAAACGGCTAGCACATCTGTATTAGCGAGCATCAGTTTAAAAATCATCTTCAAGCAATGCACGAGTAGGGGTCCTGAAAATGGTAGTCACAACAAGCACCAGCCACGCAGGTAATATAATCGTACACTTCAACTTCCAAAATTTGAAGCCAAGCCTACATTTTCATTTATTGTACCAACCAAAACAAAATTCAACTCAGGTCCTACAAGTTTTGTAAAAATCAAAACTTTTCAGAGTGATCTTTGGTATTCCATCCGCAACACTCAAAGCTACACATCCTAAATCATAATTTCGGATAGACTGTAGTCAGCCAACACCATGACAATGTTCAGATAATTCGTCAAGTGGAGATAATCAAGTTACCACCGCGTAGTACTATAGACCAACTAATTAATCCACAGCAAATCTGTACATTACTAGCTAGCACTTGGACACTGTAAAATCCAAATGCAGACATATATTCAGTTCTAGTTCGTCCAGCACATATGCACCGGCTTTGTACAGAGTTTCGCCAAATTGATCAAAAATCACCTGGATGTAAACATTACTGCCACGCCTCTCGATTGGCAGGTTAGCTCTCAATGAATCTCCTTTGCAAAAAATGATATCTTCACAAAATCAGAGTGAAACCCCACTCACGCTCGACAGGTGTTTTTCTGATCATTGCCCTAGCAAATAAATTTCAGTTAGGTTAAGAATTCAGGGGGAAAACCTATCCTAGCAAATTAATTTCTGATCCTTATCCTTGATTGAACTGTACGGTAATTAAACCAAACCAGGACAGTAACCCCAGATTGGTGATACTGCACCCAGCTTGTTGAGATTTTACTACAAATATGCTAATACTGAATCAAAATCATGTGTGCAATCAAAATCAGTTGTACTCTCAAGCGATCCACATACGAATCAAAAAACACCCTGCTACTGATTCACACCAACCTAAAAGTCATGTGAATCCCATTGTTTTAGGCGAGTCCAATCTAGCCATGTACTGAAATGTACAGACTAACAGAATCTAATTAAGCACTGACCCTAGTTACACTTTCGAAAATAAAGCATATGATCCGACAACCCCATTAGCACTGAAACTGAAACCAATATGTATATACTGTGGCAATCCAGTTAACACACTCATCCCATGAACCTCCCCCCATAAATCACTGGCAACTAAAATCATGTGTGGTGCAACATTCAGCTTCAGATTATATATACTATGACAAATCGAATTAGCACTACCATCCCACCAACGTTGCAACCAGAATTCACTGCCAATTTGAAAATCAAATTAGTCTCTCTGAAGGACTTTTATCTCTAATGATTTTTAAATTTCTGTACCACCGGTGCGGTCCAGTTAAACAATCACATATAAGAAAACATGATTCACATGATAACACGGATTTATTTAGTGCTCCAATTTAAATAAAAAGATAAAACGGCTAGCACATCTGTATTAGCGAGCATCAGTTCAAAAATCATCTTCAAGCAATGCACGAGTAGGGGTCCTGAAAATGGTAGTCACAACAAGCACCAGCCACGCAGGTAATATAATCGTACACTTCAACTTCCAAAATTTGAAGCGAAGCCTACATTTTCATTTATTGTACCAACCAAAACAAAATTCAACTCAGGTCCTACAAGTTTTGTAAAAATCAAAACTTTTCAGAGTGATCTTTGGTATTCCATCCGCAACACTCAAAGCTACACATGCTAAATCCTAATTTCGGATAGACTGTAGTCAGCCAACACCATAAAAATGTTCAGTTAATTCGTCAGGGGGAGATAATCAAGTTACCATCGCGTAGTACCATAGACCAACTAATTAATCCGCAGAAAATCTGTACATTACTAGCTAGCACTTGGACACTGTAAAATCCAAATGCAGACATATATTCAGTTCTAGTTCGTCCAGCACATATGCACCGGCTTTGTACAGAGTTTCGCCAAATTGATCAAAAATCACCTGGATGTAAACATTACTGCCACGCCTCTTGATTGGCAGGTTAGCTCTCAATGAATCTCCACTGCAAAAAATGATATCTTCACAAAATCAGAGTGAAACCCCAGTCACGCTCGACAGGTGTTTTTCCGAGCATTGCCCTAGCAAATAAATTTCAGTTAGGTTAAGAATTCAAGGGAGAAACTATCCTAGCAAATTAATTTCTGATCCTTATCCTTGATTGAACTGTACGGTAATTAAACCAAACCAGGACAGTAACCCCAGATTGGTGATACTTCACCCAGCTTGTTGAGATTTTTACTACAAATATGCTAATACTGAATCAAAATCATGTGTGCAATCAAAATCAGTTGTACTCTCAAGAGATCCACATACGAATCAAAAAACACCCTGCTACTGATTCACACCAACCTATAACTCATGTGAATCCCATTGTTTTAGGCGAATCCAATCTAGCCATGTACTGAAACGTACAGACTAACAGAATCTAATTAATCACCGACCCTAGTTACACTTTCGAAAATAAAGCATATGATCTGACAACCCCATTAGCACTGAAACTGAAACCACTATGTATATACTGTGGCAATCCAGTTAACACACTCATCCCATGAACCTCCCCCCATAAATCACTGGCAACTAAAATCATGTGTGGTGCAACATTCAGCTTCAGATTATATATACTATGAGAAATCGAATTAGCACTACCATCCCACCAACGTTGCAACCAGAATTCACTGCCAATTTGAAAATCAAATTAGTCTCTCCGATGGACGTTTATCTCTAATGATTTTTTAATTTCTGTACCACCGGTGCGGTCCAGTTAAACAATCACATATAAAAAAACATGATTCACATGATAACACGGATTTATTCAGTGCTCCAATTTAAATAAAAAGATAAAACGGCTAGCACATCTGTATTAGCGAGCATCAGTTAAAAAATCATCTTCAAGCAATGCACGAGTAGGGGTCCTGAAAATGGTAGTCACAACAAGCACCAGCCACGCAGGTAATATAATCGTACACTTCAACTTCCAAAATTTGAAGCCAAGCCTACATTTTCATTTATTGTACCAACCAAAACAAAATTCAACTCAGGTCCTACAAGTTTTGTAAAAATAAAAAAATTTCAGAGTTATCTTTGGTATTCCATCCGCAACACTCAAAGCTACACATCCTAAATCCTAATTTCGGATAGACTGTAGTCAGCCTGCACCATAAAAATGTTCAGATATTTCGTCAGGTGGAGATAATCAAGTTACCACCGTGTAGTACCATAGACCAACTAATTAATCCGCAGCAAATCTGTACATTACTAGCTAGCACTTGGACACTGTAAAATCCAAATGCAGACATATATTCAGTTCTAGTTCGTCCAGCACATATGCACCGGCTTTGTACAGAGTTTCGCCAAATTGATCAAAAATCACCTGGATGTAAACTTTACTGCCACGCCTCTCGATTGGCAGGTAAGCTCTCAATGAATCTCCACTGCAAAAAATGATATCTTCACAAAATCAGAGTGAAACCCCAGTCATGCTCGACAGGTGTTTTTCCGATCATTGCCCTAGCAAATAAATTTCAGTTAGGTTAAGAATTCAGGGGAAAAAACTATCCTAGCAAATTAATTTCTGATCCTTATCCTTGATTGAACTGTACGGTAATTAAACCAAACCAGGACAGTAACCCCAGATTGGTGATACGTCACCCAGCTTGTTGAGATTTTTACTACAAATATGCTAATACTGAATCAAAATCATGTGCGCAATCAAAATCAGTTGTACTCTCAAGCGATCCACATACGAATCAAAAAACACCCTGCTACTGATTCACACCAACCTAAAACTCATGTGAATCCCATTGTTTTAGGCGAATCCAATCTAGCCATGTACTGAAACGTACAGACTAACATAATCTAATTTAGCACCGACCCTAGTTACACTTTCGAAAATAAAGCATATGATCTAACAACCCCATTAGCACTGAAACTGAAACCAATAAGTATATACTGTGGCAATCCAGTTAACACCCTCATCCCACGAACCTCCCCCCATAAATCACTGCCAACTAAAATCATGTGTGGTGCAACATTCAGCTTCAGATCATATATACTATGACAAATCGAATTTGCACTACCATCCCACCAACGTTGCAACCAGAATTCACTGCCAATTTGAAAATCAAATTAGGCTCTTCGATGGACGTTTATCTCTAATGATTTTTTAATTTATGTACCACCGGTGCGGTCCAGTTAAACAATCACATATAAAAAAACATGATTCACATGATAACATGGATTTATTTAGTGCTCCAATTTAAATAAAAAGATAAAACGGCTAGCACATCTGTATTAGCGAGCATCAGTTCAAAAATCATCTTCAAGCAATGCACGAGTAGGGGTCCTGGAAATGGTAGTCACAACAAGCACCAGCCACGCAGGTAATATAATCGTACACTTCAACTTCCAAAATTTGAAGCCAAGCCTACATTTTCATTTATTGTACCAACCAAAACAAAATTCAACTCAGGTCCTACAAGTTTTGTAAAAATAAAAACTTTTCAGAGTTATCTTTGGTATTCCATCCGCAACACTCAAAGCTACACATCCTAAATCCTAATTTCGGATAGACTGTAGTCAGCCAACACCATAAAAATGTTCAGATAATTCGTCAGGTGAAGATAATCAAGTTACCACCGTGTAGTACCATAGACCAACTAATTAATCCGCAGCAAATCTGTACATTACTAGCTACCACTTGGACACTGTAAAATCCAAATGCAGACATATATTCAGTTCTAGTTCATCCAGCACATATGCACCGGCTTTGTACAGAGTTTCACAAAATTGATCAAAAGTCACCTGGATGTAAACATTACTGCCACGCCTCTCGATTGGCAGGTAAGCTCTCAATGAATCTCCACTGCAAAAAATGATATCTTCACAAAATCAGAGTGAAACCCCAGTCATGCTCGACAGGTGTTTTTCCGAACATTGCCCTAGCAAATAAATTTCAGTTAGGTTAAGAATTCACGGGAAAAAACTATCCTAGCAAATTAATTTCTGATCCTTATCCTTGATTGAACTGTACGGTAATTAAACCAAACCAGGACAGTAACCCCAGATTGGTGATACTTCACCCAGCTTGTTGAGATTTTTACTACAAATATGCGAATACTGAATCAAAATCATGTGTGCAATCAAAATCAGTTGTACTCTCAAGCGATCCACATACGAATCAAAAAACACCCTGCTACTGATTCACACCAACCTAAAACTCATGTGAATCCCATTGTTTTAGGCGAATCCAATCTAGCCATGTACTGAAACGTACAGACTAACATAATCTAATTTAGCACCGACCCTAGTTACACTTTCGAAAATAAAGCATATGATCTGACAACCCCATTAGCACTGAAACTGAAACCAATAAGTATATACTGTGGCAATCCAGTTAACACACTCATCCCACGAACCTCCCCCCATAAATCACTGCCAACTAAAATCATGTGCGGTGCAACATTCAGCTTCAGATCATATATACTATGAGAAATCGAATTAGCACTACCATCCCACCAACGTTGCAACCAGAATTCACTGCCAATTTGAAAATCAAATTAGTCTCTCCGATGGACGTTTATCTCTAATGATATTTAAAATTCAGTACCACCGGTGCGGTCCAGTTAAACAATCACATATAAAAAAACATGATTCACATGATAACACGGATTTATTTAGTGCTCCAATTTAAATAAAAAGATAAAACGGCTAGCACATCTGTATTAGCGAGCCTCAGTTCAAAAATCATCTTCAAGCAATGCACGAGTAGGGGTCCTGAAAATGGTAGTCACAACAAGCACCAGCCACGCAGGTAATATAATCGTACACTTCAACTTCCAAAATTTGAAGCCAAGCCTACATTTTCATTTATTGTACCAACCAAAACAAAATTCAACTCAGGTCCTACAAGTTTTGTAAAAATAAAAACTTTTCAGAGTTATCTTTGGTATTCCATCCGCAACACTCAAAGCTACACATCCTAAATCCTAATTTCGGATAGACTGTAGTCAGCCAGCACCATAAAAATGTTCAGATAATTCGTCAGGGGGAGATAATCAAGTTACCACCGCGTAGTACCATAGACCAACTAATTAATCCGCAGCAAATCTGTACATTACTAGCTAGCACTTGGACACTGTAAAATCCAAATGCAGACATATATTCAGTTCTAGTTCGTCCAGCACATATGCACCGGCTTTGTACAGAGTTTCGCCAAATTGATCAAAAATCACCTGGATGTAAACATTACTGCCACGCCTCTTGATTGGCAGGTTAGCTCTCAATGAATCTCCACTGCAAAAAATGATATCTTCACAAAATCAGAGTGAAACCCCAGTCACGCTCGACAGGTGTTTTTCCGAGCATTGCCCTAGCAAATAAATTTCAGTTAGGTTAAGAATTCAAGGGAGAAACTATCCTAGCAAATTAATTTCTGATCCTTATCCTTGATTGAACTATACGGTAATTAAACCAAACCAGGACAGTAACCCCAGATTGGTGATACTTCACCCAGCTTGTTGAGATTTTTACTACAAATATGCTAATACTGAATCAAAATCATGTGTGCAATCAAAATCAGTTGTACTCTCAAGCGATCCACATACGAATCAAAAAACACCCTGCTACTGATTCACACCAACCTATAACTCATGTGAATCCCATTGTTTTAGGCGAATCCAATCTAGCCATGTACTGAAACGTACAGACTAACAGAATCTAATTAAGCACCGACCCTAGTTACACTTTCGAAAATAAAGCATATGATCTGACAACCCCATTAGCACTGAAACTGAAACCAATATGTATATACTGTGGCAATCCAGTTAACACACTCATCCCATGAACCTCCCCCCATAAATCACTGGCAACTAAAATCATGTGTGGTGCAACATTCAGCTTCAGATTATATATACTATGAGAAATCGAATTAGCACTACCATCCCACCAACGTTGCAACCAGAATTCACTGCCAATTTGAAAATCAAATTAGTCTCTCCGATGGACGTTTATCTCTAATGATTTTTTAATTTCTGTACCACCGGTGCGGTCCAGTTAAATAATCACATATAAAAAAACATGATTCACATGATAACACGGATTTATTCAGTGCTCCAATTTAAATAAAAAGATAAAACGGCTAGCACATCTGTATTAGCGAGCATCAGTTAAAAAATCATCTTCAAGCAATGCACCAGTAGGGGTCCTGAAAATGGTAGTCACAACAAGCACCAGCCACGCAGGTAATATAATCGTACACTTCAACTTCCAAAATTTGAAGCCAAGCCTACATTTTCATTTATTGTACCAACCAAAACAAAATTCAACTCAGGTCCTACAAGTTTTGTAAAAATAAAAACTTTTCAGAGTTATCTTTGGTATTCCATCCGCAACACTCAAAGCTACACATCCTAAATCCTAATTTCGGATAGACTGTAGTCAGCCAACACCATAAAAATGTTCAGATATTTCGTCAGGTGGAGATAATCAAGTTACCACCGTGTAGTACCATAGACCAACTAATTAATCCGCAGCAAATCTGTACATTACTAGCTAGCACTTGGACACTGTAAAATCCAAATGCAGACATATATTCAGTTCTAGTTCGTCCAGCACATATGCACCGGCTTTGTACAGAGTTTCGCCAAATTGATCAAAAATCACCTGGATGTAAACTTTACTGCCACGCCTCTCGATTGGCAGGTAAGCTCTCAATGAATCTCCACTGCAAAAAATGATATCTTCACAAAATCAGAGTGAAACCCCAGTCATGCTCGACAGGTGTTTTTCCGATCATTGCCCTAGCAAATAAATTTCAGTTAGGTTAAGAATTCAGGGGAAAAAACTATCCTAGCAAATTAATTTCTGATCCTTATCCTTGATTGAACTGTACGGTAATTAAACCAAACCAGGACAGTAACCCCAGATTGGTGATACTTCACCCAGCTTGTTGAGATTTTTACTACAAATATGCGAATACTGAATCAAAATCATGTGTGCAATCAAAATCAGTTGTACTCTCAAGCGATCCACATACGAATCAAAAAACACCCTGCTACTGATTCACACCAACCTAAAACTCATGTGAATCCCATTGTTTTAGGCGAATCCAATCTAGCCATGTACTGAAACTTACAGACTAACATAATCTAATTTAGCACCGACCCTAGTTACACTTTCGAAAATAAAGCATATGATCTGACAACCCCATTAGCACTGAAACTGAAACCAATAAGTATATACTGTGGCAATCCAGTTAACACACTCATCCCACGAACCTCCCCCCATAAATCACTGCCAACTAAAATCATGTGTGGTGCAACATTCAGCTTCAGATCATATATACTATGAGAAATCGAATTAGCACTACCATCCCACCAACGTTGCAACCAGAATTCACTGCCAATTTGAAAATCAAATTAGTCTCTCCGATGGACGTTTATCTCTAATGATTTTTAAAATTCAGTACCACCGGTGCGGTCCAGTTAAACAATCAGATATAAAAAAACATGATTCACATGATAACACGGATTTATTTAGTGCTCCAATTTAAATAAAAAGATAAAACGGCTAGCACATCTGTATTAGCGAGCATCAGTTCAAAAATCATCTTCAAGCAATGCACGAGTAGGGGTCCTGAAAATGGTAGTCACAACAAGCACCAGCCACGCAGGTAATATAATCGTACACTTCAACTTCCAAAATTTGAAGCTAAGCCTACATTTTCATTTATTGTACCAACCAAAACAAAATTCAACTCAGGTCCTACAAGTTTTGTAAAAATAAAAACTTTTCAGAGTTATCTTTGGTATTCCATCCGCAACACTCAAAGCTACACATCCTAAATCCTAATTTCGGATAGACTGTAGTCAGCCAACACCATAAAAATGTTCAGATATATCGTCAGGTGGAGATAATCAAGTTACCACCGTGTAGTACCATAGACCAACTAATTAATCCGCAGCAAATCTGTACATTACTAGCTAGCACTTGGACACTGTAAAATCCAAATGCAGACATATATTCAGTTCTAGTTCGTCCAGCACATATGCACCGGCTTTGTACAGAGTTTCGCCAAATTGATCAAAAATCACCTGGATGTAAACTTTACTGCCACCCCTCTCGATTGGCAGGTAAGCTCTCAATGAATCTCCACTGCAAAAAATGATATCTTCACAAAATCAGAGTGAAACCCCAGTCATGCTCGACAGGTGTTTTTCCGATCATTGCCCTAGCAAATAAATTTCAGTTAGGTTAAGAATTCAGGGGAAAAAACTATCCTAGCAAATTAATTTCTGATCCTTATCCTTGATTGAACGGTACGGTAATTAAACCAAACGAGGACAGTAACCCCAGATTGGTGATACTTCACCCAGCTTGTTGAGATTTTTACTACAAATATGCGAATACTGAATCAAAATCATGTGTGCAATCAAAATCAGTTGTACTCTCAAGCGATCCACATACGAATCAAAAAACACCCTGCTACTGATTCACACCAACCTATAACTCATGTGAATCCCATTGTTTTAGGCGAATCCAATCTAGCCATGTACTGAAACGTACAGACTAACAGAATCTAATTAAGCACCGACCCTAGTTACACTTTCGAAAATAAAGCATATGATCTGACAACCCCATTAGCACTGAAACTGAAACCAATATGTATATACTGTGGCAATCCAGTTAACACACTCATCCCATGAACCTCCCCCCATAAATCACTGGCAACTAAAATCATGTGTGGTGCAACATTCAGCTTCAGATTATATATACTATGACAAATCGAATTAGCACTACCATCCCACCAACGTTGCAACCAGAATTCACTGCCAATTTGAAAATCAAATTAGTCTCTCCGATGGACGTTTATCTCTAATGATTTTTTAATTTCTGTACCACCGGTGCGGTCCAGTTAAACAATCACATATAAAAAAACATGATTCACATGATAACACGGATTTATTCAGTGCTCCAATTTAAATAAAAAGATAAAACGGCTAGCACATCTGTATTAGCGAGCATCAGTTAAAAAATCATCTTCAAGCAATGCACCAGTAGGGGTCCTGAAAATGGTAGTCACAACAAGCACCAGCCACGCAGGTAATATAATCGTACACTTCAACTTCCAAAATATGAAGCCAAGCCTACATTTTCATTTATTGTACCTACCAAAACAAAATTCAACTCAGGTCCTACAAGTTTTGTAAAAATAAAAACTTTTCAGAGTTATCTTTGGTATTCCATCCGCAACACTCAAAGCTACACATCCTAAATCCTAATTTCGGATAGACTGTAGTTAGCCAACACCATAAAAATGTTCAGATATTTCGTCAGGTGGAGATAATCAAGTTACCACCGTGTAGTACCATAGACCAACTAATTAATCCGCAGCAAATCTGTACATTACTAGCTAGCACTTGGACACTGTAAAATCCAAATGCAGACATATATTCAGTTCTAGTTCGTCCAGCACATATGCACCGGCTTTGTACAGAGTTTCGCCAAATTGATCAAAAATCACCTGGATGTAAACTTTACTGCCACGCCTCTCGATTGGCAGGTAAGCTCTCAATGAATCTCCACTGCAAAAAATGATATCTTCACAAAATCAGAGTGAAACCCCAGTCATGCTCGACAGGTGTTTTTCCGATCATTGCCCTAGCAAATAAATTTCAGTTAGGTTAAGAATTCAGGGGAAAAAACTATCCTAGCAAATTAATTTCTGATCCTTATCCTTGATTGAACTGTACGGTAATTAAACCAAACCAGGACAGTAACCCCAGATTGGTGATACTTCACCCAGCTTGTTGAGATTTTTACTACAAATATGCGAATACTGAATCAAAATCATGTGTGCAATCAAAATCAGTTGTACTCTCAAGCGATCCACATACGAATCAAAAAACACCCTGCTACTGATTCACACCAACCTAAAACTCATGTGAATCCCATTGTTTTAGGCGAATCCAATCTAGCCATGTACTGAAACGTACAGACTAACATAATCTAATTTAGCACCGACCCTAGTTACACTTTCGAAAATAAAGCATATGATCTGACAACCCCATTAGCACTGAAACTGAAACCAATAAGTATATACTGTGGCAATCCAGTTAACACACTCATCCCACGAACCTCCCCCCATAAATCACTGCCAACTAAAATCATGTGTGGTGCAACATTCAGCTTCAGATCATATATACTATGAGAAATCGAATTAGCACTACCATCCCACCAACGTTGCAACCAGAATTCACTGCCAATTTGAAAATCAAATTAGTCTCTCCGATGGACGTTTATCTCTAATGATTTTTAAAATTCAGTACCACCGGTGCGGTCCAGTTAAACAATCACATATAAAAAAACATGATTCACATGATAACACGGATTTATTTAGTGCTCCAATTTAAATAAAAAGATAAAACGGCTAGCACATCTGTATTAGCGAGCATCAGTTCAAAAATCATCTTCAAGCAATGCACGAGTAGGGGTCCTGAAAATGGTAGTCACAACAAGCACCAGCCACGCAGGTAATATAATCGTACACTTCAACTTCCAAAATTTGAAGCCAAGCCTACATTTTCATTTATTGTACCAACCAAAACAAAATTCAACTCAGGTCCTACAAGTTTTGTAAAAATAAAAACTTTTCAGAGTTACCTTTGGTATTCCATCCGCAACACTCAAAGCTACACATCCTAAATCCTAATTTCGGATAGACTGTAGTCAGCCAACACCATAAAAATGTTAGATATTTCGTCAGGTGGAGATAATCAAGTTACCACCGTGTAGTACCATAGACCAACTAATTAATCCGCAGCAAATCTGTACATTACTAGCTAGCACTTGGACACTGTAAAATCCAAATGCAGACATATATTCAGTTCTAGTTCGTCCAGCACATATGCACCGGCTTTGTACAGAGTTTCGCCAAATTGATCAAAAATCACCTGGATGTAAACTTTACTGCCACGCCTCTCGATTGGCAGGTAAGCTCTCAATGAATCTCCACTGCAAAAAATGATATCTTCACAAAATCAGAGTGAAACCCCAGTCATGCTCGACAGGTGTTTTTCCGATCATTGCCCTAGCAAATAAATTTCAGTTAGGTTAAGAATTCAGGGGAAAAAACTATCCTAGCAAATTAATTTCTGATCCTTATCCTTGATTGAACGGTACGGTAATTAAACCAAACCAGGACAGTAACCCCAGATTGGTGATACTTCACCCAGCTTGTTGAGATTTTTACTACAAATATGCGAATACTGAATCAAAATCATGTGTGCAATCAAAATCAGTTGTACTCTCAAGCGATCCACATACGAATCAAAAAACACCCTGCTACTGATTCACACCAACCTATAACTCATGTGAATCCCATTGTTTTAGGCGAATCCAATCTAGCCATGTACTGAAACGTACAGACTAACAGAATCTAATTAAGCACCGACCCTAGTTACACTTTCGAAAATAAAGCATATGATCTGACAACCCCATTAGCACTGAAACTGAAACCAATATGTATATACTGTGGCAATCCAGTTAACACACTCATCCCATGAACCTCCCCCCATAAATCACTGGCAACTAAAATCATGTGTGGTGCAACATTCAGCTTCAGATTATATATACTATGACAAATCGAATTAGCACTACCATCCCACCAACGTTGCAACCAGAATTCACTGCCAATTTGAAAATCAAATTAGTCTCTCCGATGGACGTTTATCTCTAATGATTTTTTAATTTCTGTACCACCGGTGCGGTCCAGTTAAACAATCACATATAAAAAAAATGATTCACATGATAACACGGATTTATTTAGTGCTCCAATTTAAATAAAAAGATAAAACGGCTAGCACATCTGTATTAGCGAGCATCAGTTCAAAAATCATCTTCAAGCAATGCACGAGTAGGGTCCTGAAAATGGTAGTCACAACAAGCACCAGCCACGCAGGTAATATAATCGTACACTTCAACTTCCAAAATTTGAAGCCAAGCCTACATTTTCATTTATTGTACCAACCAAAACAAAATTCAACTCAGGTCCTACAAGTTTTGTAAAAATAAAAACTTTTCAGAGTTATCTTTGGTATTCCATCCGCAACACTCAAAGTTACACATCCTAAATCCTAATTTCGGATAGACTGTAGTCAGCCAACACCATAAAAATGTTCAGATAATTCGTCAGGTGGAGATAATCAAGTTACCACCGTGTAGTACCATAGACCAACTAATTAATCCGCAGCAAATCTATACATTACTAGCTAGCACTTGGACACTGTAAAATCCAAATGCACACATATATTCAGTTCTAGTTCGTCCAGCACATATGCACCGGCTTTGTATAGAGTTTCGCCAAATAGATCAAAAATCACCTGGATGTAAACATTACTGCCACGCCTCTAGATTGGCAGGTAAGCTCTCAATGAATCTCCACTGCAAAAAATGATATCTTCACAAAATCAGAGTGAAACCCCAGTCATGCTCGACAGGTGTTTTTCCGATCATTGCCCTAGAAAATAAATTTCAGTTAGGTTAAGAATTCAGGGGGAAAAACTATCCTAGCAAATTAATTTCTGATCCTTATCCTTGATTGAACTGTACGGTAATTAAACCAAACCAGGACAGTAACCCCAGATTGGTGATACTTCACCCAGCTTGTTGAGATTTTTACTACAAATATGCTAATACTGAATCAAAATCATGTGTGCAATCAAAATCAGTTGTACTCTCAAGCGATCCACATACGAATCAAAAAACACCCTGCTACTGATTCACACCATCCTAAAACTCATGTGAATCCCATTGTTTTAGGCGAATCCAATCTAGCCATGTACTGAAACGTACAGACTAAAAGAATCTAATTTAGCACCAACCCTAGTTACACTTTCGAAAATAAAGCATATGATCTGACAACCCCATTAGCACTGAAACTGAAACCAATATGTATATACTATGGCAATCCAGTTAACACACTCATCCCACGAACCTCCCCCCATAAATCACTGGCAACTAAAATCATGTATGGTGCAACATTCAGCTTCAGATCATATATACTATGACAAATCGAATTAGCACTACCATCCCACCAATGTTGCAACCAGAATTCACTGCCAATTTGAAAATCAAATTAGTCTCTCTGATGAATGTTTATCTCTAATGATTTTTACATTTCTGTACCACCGGTGCGGTCCAGTTAAACAATCACATATAAAAAAACACGATTCACATGATAACACGGATTTATTTAGTGCTCCAATTTAAATAAAAAGATAAAACAGCTAGCACATCTGTATTAGCGAGCATCAGTTCAAAAATCATCTTCAAGCAATGCACGAGTAGGGGTCCTAAAAATGGTAGTCACAACAAGCACCAGCCACGCAGGTAATATAATCGTACACTTCAACTTCCAAAATTTGAAGCGAAGCCTACATTTTCATTTATTGTACCAACCAAAACAAAATTCAACTCAGGTCCTACAAGTTTTGTAAAAATAAAAACTTTTCAGAGTGATCTTTGGTATTCCATCCGCAACATTCAAAGCTACACATCCTAAATCATAATTTCGGATAGACTGTAGTCAGCCAACACCATAACAATGTTCAGATAATTCGTCAGGGGGAGATAATCAAGTTACCACCGCGTAGTACCATAGACCAACTAATTAATCCGCGGCAAATCTGTACATTACGAGCTAGCACTTGGACACTATAAAATCCAAATGCAGACATATATTCAGTTCTAGTTCGTCTAGCACATATGCACCGGCGTTGTACAGAGTTTCGCCAAATTGATCAAAAATCACCTGGATGTAAACATTACTGCCACGCCTCTCGATTGGCAGGTTAGCTCTCAATGAATCTCCATTGCAAAAAATGATATCTTCACAAAATCAGAGTGAAACCCCACTCACACTCGACAGGTGTTTTTCTGATCATTGCCCTAGCAAATAAATTTCAGTTAGGTTAAGAATTCAGGGGAAAAAACTATCCTAGCAAATTAATTTTTGATCCTTACCCTTGATTGAACTGTATGGTAATTAAACCAAACCAGGACAATAACCCCAGATTGGTGATACTTCACCCAGCTTGTTGAGATTTTTACTACAAATATGCTAATACTGAATCAAAATCATGTGTGCAATCAAAATCAGTTGTACTCTCAAGCGATCCACATACGAATCAAAAAACACCCTGTTACTGATTCGCACCAACCTAAAACTCATGTGAATCCCATTGTTTTAGGCGAATCCAATCTAGCCATGTACTGAAACGTACAGACTAACAGAATCTAATTTAGCACCGACCCTAGTTACACTTTCGAAAATAAAGCATATGATCTGACAACCCAATTAGCACTGAAACTGAAACCAATAAGTATATACTGTGGCAATCCAGTTAACACACTCATCCCACGAACCTCCCCCCATAAATCACCGCCAACTAAAAATCATGTGTGGTGCAACATTCAGCTTCAGATCATATATACTATGACAAATCGAATTAGCCCTACCATCCCACCAACGTTGCAACCAGAATTCACTGCCAATTTGAAAATCAAATTAGTCTCTCTGATGGACATTTATCTCTAATGATTTTTAAATTTCTGTACCACCGGTGCGGTCCAGTTAAACAATCACATATAAAGAAACATGATTCACATGATAACACGGATTTATTTAGTGCTCCAATTTAAATAAAAAGATAAAACGGCTAGCACATCTGTATTAGCGAGCATCAGTTCAAAAATCATCTTCAAGCAATGCACGAGTAGGGGTCCTGAAAATGGTAGTCACAACAAGCACCAGCCACGCAGATAATATAATCGTACACTTCAACTTCCAAAATTTGAAGCGAAGCCTACATTTTCATTTATTGTACCAACCAAAACAAAATTCAACTCAGGTCCTACAAGTTTTGTAAAAATCAAAACTTTTCAGAGTGATCTTTGGTATTCCATCCGCAACACTCAAAGCTACACATCCTAAATCATAATTTCGGATAGACTGTAGTCAGCCAACACCATAACAATGTTCAGATAATTCGTCAGGGGGAGATAATCAAGTTAGCACCGCGTAGTACCATAGACCAACTAATTAATCCGCAGCAAATCTGTACATTACTAGCTAGCACTTGGACACTGTAAAATCCAAATGCAGACATATATTCAGTTCTAGTTCGTCCAGCACATATGCACCGGCTTTGTACAGAGTTTCGCCAAATTGATCAAAAATCACCTGGATGTAAACATTACTGCCACGCCTCTCGATTGGCAGGTTAGCTCTCAATTAATCTCCATTGCAAAAAAGATATCTTCACAAAATCAGAGTGAAACCCCACTCACGCTCGACAGGTGTTTTTCCGATCATTGCCCTAGCAAATAAATTTCAGTTAGGTTAAGAATTCAGGAGAAAAACCTATCCTAGCAAATTAATTTTTGATCCTTATCCTTGATTGAACTGTACGGTAATTAAACCAAACCAAGACAATAACCCCAGATTGGTGATACTGCACACAGCTTGTTGAGATTTTTACTACAAATATGCTAATACTGAATCAAAATCATGTGTGCAATCAAAATCACTTGTACTCTCAAGCGATCCACATACGAATCAAAAAACACCCTGCTACTGATTCACACCAACCTAAAACTCATGTGAATCCCATTGTTTTAGGCGAATCCAATCTAGCCATGTACTGAAACGTCACGACTAACATAATCTAATTTAGCACCGACCATAGTTACACTTTCCAAAATAAAGCATATGATCTGACAACCCCATTAGCACTGAAACTGAAACCAATAAGTATATACTGTGGCAATCCAATTAACACACTCATCCCACGAACCTCCACCCATAAATCACTGCCAACTAAAATCATGTGTGGTGCAAAATTCAGCTTCAGATCATATATACTATGACAAATCGAATTGGCACTACCATCCCACCAACGTTGCAACCAGAATTCACTGCCAATTCGGAAATCAAATTAGTCTCTCTGATGGACGTTTATCTCTAATGATTTTTAAATTTCTGTACCACCGGTGCGGTCCAGTTAAACAATCACATATGAAAACATGATTCACATGATAACACGGATTTATTTAGTGCTCCAATTTAAATAAAAAGATAAAACGGCTAGCACATCTGTATTAGCGAGCATCAGTTCAAAAATCATCTTCAAGCAATGCACGAGTAGGGGTCCTGAAAACGGTAGTCACAACAAGCACCAGCCACGCAGGTAATATAATCGTACACTTCAACTTCCAAAATTTGAAGCGAAGCCTACATTTTCATTTATTGTACCAACCAAAACAAAATTCAACTCAGGTCCTACAAGTTTTGTAAAAATAAAAACTTTTCAGAGTGATCTTTGGTATTCCATCCGCAACACTCAAAGCTACACATCCTAAATCCTAATTTCGGATAGACTGTAGTCAGCCAACACCATAAAAATGTTCAGATAATTCGTCAGGTGGAGATAATCAAGTTACCACCGCGTAGTACCATAGACAAACTAATTAATCCGCAGGAAATCTGTACATTACTAGCTAGCACTTGGACACTGTAAAATCCAAATGCAGACATATATTCAGTTCTAGTTCGTCCAACACATATGCACCGGGTTTGTACAGAGTTTCGCCAAATTGATCAAAAATCACCTGCATGTAAACATTACTTCCACGCCTCTCGCTTGGCAGGTTAGCTCTCAATGAATCTCCATTAAAAAAATGATATCTTCACAAAATCAAAGTGAAACCCCACTCACGCTCGACAGGTGTTTTTCCGATCATTGCCCTAGCAAATAAATTTCAGTTAGGTTAAGAATTCAGGGGAAAAAACTATCCTAGCAAATTAATTTTTGATCCTTATCCTTGATTGAACTGTACGGTAATTAAACCATACCAGACAATAACCCCAGATTGGTGATACTGCACCCAGATTGGTGATACTGCACCCAGCTTGTTGAGATTTTTACTACAAATATGCTAATACTGAATCAAAATCATGTGTGCAATCAAAATCAGTTGTACTCTCAAGCGACCCACATACGAATCAAAAAACACCCTGCTACTGATTCACACCAACCTAAAACTCATGTCAATCCCATTGTTTTAGGCGAATCCAATCTAGCCATGTACTGAAACATAACGACTAACATTATCTAATTTAGCACCGACCCTAGTTACACTTTCCAAAATAAAGCATATGATCTGACAACCCCATTAGCACTGAAACTGAAACCAATAAGTATATATTGTGGCAATCCAGTTAACACACTCATCCCACGAACCTCCCCCCATAAATCACTGCCAACTAAAATCATGTGCGGTGCAACATTCAGCTTCAGATCATATATACTATGACAAATCGAATTAGCACTACCATCCCACCAACGTTGCAACCAGAATTCACTGCCAATTCGGAAATCAAATTAGTCTCTCTGATGGACGTTTATCTCTAATGATTTTTAAATTTCTGTACCACCGGTGCGGTCCAGTTAAACAATCACATATAAAAAACATGATTCACATGATAACACGGATTTATTTAGTGCTCCAATTTAAATAAAAAGATAAAACGGCTAGCACATCTGTATTAGCGAGCATCAGTTCAAAAATCATCTTCAAGCAATGCGCGAGTAGGGGTCCTGAAAACGGTAGTCACAACAAGCACCAGCCACGCAGGTAATATAATCGTACACTTCAACTTCCAAAATTTGAAGCGAAGCCTACATTTTCATTTATTGTACCAACCAAAACAAAATTCAACTCAGGTCCTACAAGTTTTGTAAAAATAAAAACTTTTCAGAGTGATCTTTGGTATTCCATCCGCAACACTCAAAGCTACACATCCTAAATCCTAATTTCGGATAGACTGTAGTCAGCCAACACCATAAAAATGTTCAGATAATTCGTCAGGTGGAGATAATCAAGTTACCACCGCGTAGTACCATAGACCAACTAATTAATCCGCAGCAAATCTGTACATTACTAGCTAGCACTTGGACACTGTAAAATCCAAATGCAGAGATATATTCAGTTCTAGTTCGTCCAGCACATATGCACCTGCTTTGTATAGAGTTTCGCCAAATAGATCAAAAATCACCTGGATGTAAACATTACTGCCACGCCTCTCGATTGGTAGGTTAGCTCTCAATGAATCTCCATTGCAAAAAATGATATCTTCTCAAAATCAGAGTGAAACCCCACTCACGCTCGACAGGTGTTTTTCCGATCATTGCCCTAGCAAATAAATTTCAGTTAGGTTAAGAATTCAGGGGAAAAACCTATCCTAGCAAATTAATTTTTGATCCTTATCCTTGATTGAACTGTACGGTAATTAAACCATACCAGGACAATAACCCCAGATTGGTGATACTGCACCCAGCTTGTTCAGATTTTTACTACAAATATGCTAATACTGAATCAAAATCATGTGTGCAATCAAAATCAGTTGTACTCTCAAGCGATCCACATACGAATCAAAAAACACCCTGCTACTGATTCACACCAACCTAAAACTCATGTGAATCCCATTGTTTTAGGCGAATCCAATCTAGCCATGTACTGAAACATAACGACTAACAGAATCTAATTTAGCACCGACCCTAGTTACACTTTCCAAAATAAAGCATATGATCTGACAACCCCATTAGCACTGAAACTGAAACCAATAAGTATATATTGTGGCAATCCAGTTAACACACTCATCCCACGAACCTCCCCCCATAAATCACTGCCAACTAAAATCATGTGTGGTGCAACATTCAGCTTCAGATCATATATACTATGACAAATCGAATTAGCACTACCATCCCACCAACGTTGCAACCAGAATTCACTGCCAATTCGGAAATCAAATTAGTCTCTCTGATGGACGTTTATCTCTAATGATTTTTAAATTTCTGTACCACCGGTGCGGTCCAGTTAAACAATCACATATAAAAAAACATGATTCACATGATAACACGGATTTATTTAGTGCTCCAATTTAAATAAAAAGATAAAACGGCTAGCACATCTGTATTAGCGAGCATCAGTTCAAAAATCATCTTCAAGCAATGCACGAGTAGGGGTCCTGAAAATGGTAGTCACAACAAGCACCAGCCACGCAGGTAATATAATCGTACACTTCAACTTCCAAAATTTGAAGCCAAGCCTACATTTTCATTTATTGTACCTACCAAAACAAAATTCAACTCAGGTCCTACAAGTTTTGTAAAAATAAAAACTTTTCAGAGTGATCTTTGGTATTCCATCCGCAACACTCAAAGCTACACATCCTAAATCCTAATTTCGGATAGACTGTAGTCAGCCAACACCATAAAAATGTTCAGATAATTCGTCAGGTTGAGATAATCAAGTTACCACCGCGTAGTACCATAGACCAACTAATTAATCCGCAGCAAATCTGTACATTACTAGCTAGCACTTGGACACTGTAAAATCCAAATGCAGACATATATTCAGTTCTAGTTCGTCCAGCACATATTGTGACGCCCGGATAATCAAGCTACAGTAAAACTCTGCTAACGATGCCACGTCACCATGATCACTTTAGTTAACCTCGGGTTAGTTCAAAAACCGATTCAAAATTCAAATTCAAATTCAAGTGAAACAACTAAAGTTTTCAAACGTCAAAACTAAAATGTTCTCAACGTGACAAATAAATCATGGATATTATTGGTGGAAAAACAACATCTTTATAAAATAATTAAATACCCCAAAGTGATTAAAACAACAGCATAAACATTTAATTATAACCCTATTATATTTTACAAAATACTAAACAATTTAGCTAGGTGCCAAAGTTATTGTGGCGGTAGTTTATTTACTAATACTAAGTTAGGTGCTGGTGATAAATTTTACAAAACTAAAATAAAAGAAAGTAGATAAAGAAAAGAAAACAGAAAAGAAATAAAAATACATATAAAAAAATAGAAATACAAAAGGGGCCTCGTGGCCAACTGGACCTCGGCCCGGCCAGTGGCCCAGCTGGCCCCAGCTGCCCGAATGGGCCGGCCCACTCCCGCAACCCCCCCTTGCCTACTAGGCCTCCCACCCGAAACCCTAACCCCGTC
>NC_057811.1:5965585-5966408 GCF_018294505.1 Triticum aestivum | reverse complement strand
CCGCACCCCAGGGCTCCGCCCGATAACACGGCGCCCAGCGCCCGTTTACCCGCCCCGGATGGGCTGGGTCAATGACCAGAGGGGCCCAGCCTTGTTAAAAAAATAAAAAAAAATATAAAAAAATTAGATAATAATAATAATAATAATAATAATAAATTAATAAATAAAATAAAATAAAAGTAAAAATAATTTTAATTATTTAATTAATTAATTAACTAAACTAATTAAGTTAATTAACTAAACAGTAATTATTTAGCTAAATCCTAATTAACCTAAACAGGGAATGACAGGTGGGTCCCACTAGACCCACATGTCAGTTTGACTTAGTCAACCCCAGTTGACTGCTGATGTTAGCATGACATCATGCTGATGTCATAAATCCATTTTCTAATTAAGTTAAATAATTAATTAAATTCTAGAAATTAATAAAATCTTTAGAAAATCATATCTTTTAATCCGTAACTCGGATTAAAATATTTTCAACATGAAAGTTGCTCAGAACGACGAGACGAATCCAAATACGCAGCTCGTTCGTCCACCACACCTCCCTAACCTATCTAACTAGCAACCTTCCCCCTCCGGTCCGTCTGTCCGAAAACGCGAAACATCGGGAAGACTTTCCCGGATGTTTCCCCCCTTCACGGGTACCACCTCATACCGCGTTAGAACACGTCTAGCTCTGCCTGTTGTCTTGTTATGCACTTGCTTGCTATGTATTTACTGTTTCTCCCCCCCCCCCTCTTCTCTTCGGTAGACCCCGTGACGATGCTGATGCCCCTGTGGTCGACTACGTCACCGATGACCCATCCTACTTGCCAGAGCA
>NC_057811.1:5958827-5965336 GCF_018294505.1 Triticum aestivum | reverse complement strand
GAGCAACCAGGCAAGCCCCCCCTTGATCACCAGATATCGCCTACTCTACTCTCTACTACTTGCATTAGAGTAGTGTAGCATGTTACTGCTTTCGATTAATCCTATTCTGTTGCATAGCCTGTCATTGTTGCTACAGTTGTTTCCCTTACCTGCTATCCTACTGCTTAGTATAGGATGCTAGTGTTCCATCAGTGGCCCTACACTCTTGTCCGTCTGCCATGCTATACTACTGGGTCGTGATCACTTCGGGAGGTGATCACGGATATATACTATATACATTATATACATGACACATGTGGTGACTAAAGTCGGGTCGGCTCGTTGAATACCCGCAAGTGTTCCTGATGAGGGGGCTGAAAGGACAGGTGGCTCCACCCCGGTAGAGGTGGGCCTGGGTTCCTGACGGCCCCCGACTGTTACTTTATGGCGGAGCGACAGGGCAGGTTGAGACCGCCTAGGTGAGAGGTGGGCCTGGCCCTGGTCGGCGTTCGCGGATAAACAACACGCTTAACGAGTTCTGGGTATTTGATCTGAGTCTGGCCATTTGGTCTATACGCACTAACCATCTACGTGGGAGTAGTTATGGGTATCCCGACGTCGTGGTATCAGCCGAAGCTCTTTTGACGTCAGCGACTGAGTGGCGCGCGCCGGATTGGACTGGAACGCCACTAGGCTAGGTCTGCTTCCGGCCGCGTACGCAACGTGCAGGTGTGCATAGGGCGATGGGCCCAGACCCCCGCGCGCATAGGTTTAGACCGGCGTGCTGACCTCTCTGTTGAGCCTAGGTGGGGCTGCGACGTGTTGATCTTACGAGGCCGGGCATGACCCAGAAAAGTGTGTCCGGCCAAATGGGATCGAGCGTGTTGGGTTATGTGGTGCACCCCTGCAGGGAAGTTTATCTATTCGAATAGCCGTGTCCCTCGGTAAAAGGACGACCCGGAGTTGTACCTTGAGCTTATGACAACTAGAACTGGATACTGAATAAAATACACCCTTCCAAGTGCCAGATACAACCCGGTGATCGCTCTCTAACAGGGCGACGAGGAGGGGATCGCCGGGTAGGATTGTGCTATGCGATGCTACTTGGAGGACTTCAATCCACTCTCTTCTACATGCTGCAAGATGGAGATGTCCAGAAGCGTAGTCTTCGACAGGACTAGCTATCCCCCTCTTATTCCGGCATTCTGCAGTTCAGTCCACTGATATGCCTCTTTACACATATACCCATGCATATGTAGTATAGCTCCTTGCTTGCGAGTACTTTGGATGAGTACTCACGGTTGCTTTTCCCCCTCTTTTCCCCTTTCTATACCGGATTGTCGCAATCAGATGCTGGAGTTCAGGAGCCAGACGCCACCGTCGACGACGACACCTACGACACTGGAGGTGCCTACTACTACGTGTAGGCCGCTGACGACGACCAGGAGTAGTTAGGAGGTCCCAGGCAGGAGGCCTTGCCTTTTCGATCGTTGCTACTTATTTGCTAGCCTTCTTAAGGCAATCTTGTTTAACTTATGTCTGTACTCAGATATTGTTGCTTCCGCTGACTCGTCTATGATCGAGCACTTGTATTCGAGCCCTCGAGGCCCCTGGCTTGTATTATAATGCTTGTATGACTTATTTATGTTGTAGAGTTGTGTTGTGATATCTTCCCGTGAGTCCCTGATCGTGACCGTACACATTTGCGTGCATGATTAGTGTACGGTCAAATCGGGGGCGTCACAAGTTGGTATCAGAGCCGACTGCCTGTAGGAATCCCCCTATCCACACTCCTTGGCCGAAGTCGAGTCTAGACATTACAAAAACTTTTACTAACATGGCTGTGTGGCTTACGGGCCCACGTCGCCATTGGGTGGTAGTAGGATCTTTTATTCCTCAACCTATACTCTGGGACTCTGACATCTCTTCTATTCGGGTTAAATGAATTTTGTTAAATCTAACATTAGGATCTCGTTATCACTTTCACCCGGAGAGCCCCTTTATTACTGATGATCGTCTGCTGCACGTGAAGACCCTGAAGATACTCTCCGCTGATAACCCGAGAACTTGTGTTCATCGCTTTTGCAATTCCCTTTCATCGATAAACTCCTATGGATAACCACGTATACTTGCCATTCATACAATATTTCCCAGTTGATCTTGTTATTTACCCCGAAATTCTCTCTGTTGTTCCGAGAATCCTTTGAGCTTACTGCCTTGCTGTTCTTTGTCACCTGAATACCCCTACGGATAATTCTCGCACTTACCGAGTATCCGGTCTTCCCCAGTTGATTTAAGTATTCCACAATAGTCTTCAAAATACTATTCGATCTTCCGAAAATCTTCAGGAGCCTGTTGCTCTTGGAGTTCTTGCTTACTAGCATTACGATTAATCCCATAAGTCTCGAAATCTTATTGGCACCCTTTGTCATTATCTTTTGAGTCCGTTGATTCAATTTGTTGCGAATGCTCGCAAACCTCAATCATATTCTAGAATTCATTCTTCCGGCTCAGTCGCCATTCTAAACGTGAGCTGGATCTCGACCTATCAAATTGCCATCGATGGTACCCCTAAGCCTACTCAACTTATCCATCCTTGCTCAAAGCGTTGCTTCTGACCCCCTGATTTGGAAATCATAATTCCTTTGCATTTGAACTTTGAGTTAGTCAGTTGTTTCTATAGTCAGATCTCATTACATTCTTCTTCCTCTGGTTGAGTACTGATGCTCACATCAGATCCCTGGTGGACCACCAGACCCTTTTGTCGGATTTTATCCGCCAATGTCCTCCATAATAAATAAGCTTGTGAGCTTTTCCTCGGATACATGATGCCTTTGGTAAATTGTATCCTCTGCTTTGTCGACCATGCTCTACTTCTGAGCTTGTGTTATTTACTCCTGAAGTTTGTAGTATATCTTTCTTCGATGCCCCGATGGGTTGAACCTATGCCTTCCTTAATCTGTGTGAGCCCGAAAGATTTCGCGGGACATACTTATCTGGTATTGCACCAGGTAAAACTTTCGACAACTAATGTCATTATCAAAATACGAGAGGCGAAGGGAAGGTTATGCATTGAAGAAGTGGGAGTCGACCTTGAACTTTGTGTTCATGCCCATGGACACGATGTAGATCTTATCATTAAAAGCTTCTCTTAAATTAATTATTCCCTTGGTATAAGTTCATCTTATATCTGGGATCTGGCCTTTTGCAATCGTGGTTCCGACCATGTTCTCCTTTAAATACCATTTCTTGGACAAGTTAAATCACTGGTCTTCTGCAGGTCAATACGCCTGCCCAACCTCTATTATGATCTACCTTTGAGTATTACCCCTGGTATCTCGGGGATATCTTACCATTGCACTACATCTTATAAACTTTGATGAAGTACTACCTTACCTTGTCTTTGTCACTTCATGGGCTCTGGGTTGTTTGTCAACCGAGAACACCGAATAGTGAATCAAGTCCGCACTCCGATTCAATAACTCTAGGTAATTTTCGTTGCTTACGAGTTTAATAATCATTAAGTCATTCCTAGCCTGATCAGCTATATCATTAGCGTATTAAATTTTAACTGTGCTACCTGGTCCTTAACCCCGGAACACAACTTTCGATGATGAGCTAAGCTTACGCCGATCTTCCTCTCATACCATTTCACCTGGAACAACAAGCTTGAGTTCAAGCATGTGTCCTAATCATGGTTCCAATAACCGTCCGCTTCATTATTCCTTTGACTTGATGTCATCGCCGATCGATTACCTCTTCATAAATTCTCGCTACAAATGTGTCGTGAACATCATCAACATTCTGAGCTCTTCCAGGATATCAATGGAATTCATGATGAGAAAGACCATCCTTGCCCTCGATGATTAGTATTATCATCGACCACTCTACTACCTTTCCTCCAACACAAACTTGTTCTTGTTTTGTGTTGTACCTTGATTTCCTTGCTATCTAGCTTATGATATGTTCTACCCTGGAGTATTACCATCTTTTAGGTCAAGAATGTCGTAAGAATTTCACCACCTCGCATGACATCTTGGTACAGTGATACTTCTCCCCATCACCATTCTTCTTGGTCCCCGTGTTGTTTCTAAAAGGAATACCAACAAATGGTCTGTGATGTGTAAATTCTAAAATTCTAGCAACCCTATTGTTTTGAAGTCATTGGTCTATAGTTTCATTCTACGTCTATGGTTTAATAAATCATCATTCGAACATTGATTGTGCTACCTAGCCCATATTTCGGTTGCACATTTCAAGCAATGTTTAACTGTGTATGTTTCCCTCGAGCATACATCATTAAGTCATTCGATCTAGCTAATGTTATCTCCTTGTTCACATAGTGGTGGAAATCCATCCTTTGGAAATCTCAATGGATTGTCGCTGAGTCAAGCGGTCACCTCCTCACCTCTCCTTGATTTAATTATGAACCCTTGTTCGGAACTCGCTTCCATAGTTCATCTCCCGAGAATCTTCGATGTCGTTTCGACAAGTTGTGTTGCACCTTTCTTCTCAGGCCTCCTAAGTTTGAGTTATCCTGACACCAAGCAAATCTGAATCTCGGTCAGATATGATGGTTGGAACATATTTCCGAGAGTTATAACATTGGCCTATTTATGACCCGGTAAGGTGATGATACCCAGCACACCTGGCGGGAGGACCTATTGTTATAAGCTTTCCCTTTTAGCAAGGTTAGCTATTCTTCCATGAGGAAATTGTAAGACTTATTCTATAAGTTGTTCCTGATGGATCCTTTTTGTTTCCAAAGTCTGATCTTCACCTGTTGGCCATGTCAATGCTATCTCGAAGCATGTCTATGGTACTCCGATTTTCAACAGGAACATTTGAAGCCCAATGCTAAATGTTTCCTGCTCAATTATCCAAACACCGTTGTATGGGTAATGTCATGAAATTTCTCTCCCCTACCTAAAGAGTTTTCTACATTATATCCTGTCATGAATATCATGCCCAGCTTGTCCTTGGGAAGGATATACCTCTGAAATATGTGTTTAAACACATTTTCCTTTCCATTGTTCTGTTTATTCTGATAATCATATTTTCCTTTCCATTGGTTGGTTTAACGTTTCTGGTGATCATTATGATCTAAGCAGTATTAATTCCCTGCTTGTGCAAACACCTCGGTGTACAACTCTGTCAGTAAGAGCCTGTTACTATTGTTGGTGACATTCCGGTAACCACCGATGGAGGAGAACTTTGCCTATTGGTCCGCCTCGTTTCAACGAGCAGGAAAATGGTTCTCTTCGTCCCTCGCCCTTGGTACCGACGATGTTGCTGACATATAACTGACAGGCTACCCTCTGACATGTCTTGCTATCATGATCGTGCAAGATGTCACCGCCCTTCTTACTTTTAACCCACATGGTGGGCCCATAACCCACAGTTCCACAGGATCGAAACCTGACTCTTATGTACACCCCCTGTTTCCAAGGTTGTTCCTCGCACCTGGCCTCGTATGTAATTCACGAGCCACCTTCAGGTCTGATATCGGACACAATACTTATTCCCGTTGCTTTGACCCTTTCACGCCCTATAACAGGCATCGAACAATTGCCTGCCCGCTCGAAACTTCCCAGGTTACCTCCTTACTTTGCTCTCGATAATTTCTTAAGTTTCGATTCGAGGGTTACCTTTCACCACCTTCCTCGATGCTGTCGACCCGATAGACAACCTTGTCGAGGCCCGTTCTCCCAGAATGCCCACCCCTTATTCTTTCGTAAGTACGATGGAGTTCCTGAAGAAAGGACGCCGACTTCATCATGATGACCGAAGCAGAGAAATGAAGACATCAATGTAAAGGATCAACCTCTTCGAGAAGAGCAACTATGACCGAGAAGGATCGTTAGAATTTCGTAACCAAATCCCTTCCCCCTTATAACCGCTCCTAAATCTCGGGACGAGATTTCTTGTAGTGGAGGAGAATTGTGACGCCCGGATAATCAAGCTACAGTAAAACTCTGCTAACGATGCCACGTCACCATGATCACTTTAGTTAACCTCGGGTTAGTTCAAAAACCGATTCAAAATTCAAATTCAAATTCAAGTCAAACAACTAAAGTTTTCAAACGTCAAAACTAAAATGTTCTCAACGTGACAAATAAATCATGGATATTATTGGTGGAAAAACAACATCTTTATAAAATAATTAAATACCCCAAAGTGATTAAAACAACATCATAAACATTTAATTATAACCCTATTATATTTTACAAAATACTAAACAATTTAGCTAGGTGCCAAAGTTATTGTGGCGGTAGTTTATTTACTAATACTAAGTTAGGTGCTGGTGATAAATTTTACAAAACTAAAATAAAAGAAAGTAGATAAAGAAAAGAAAACAGAAAAGAAATAAAAATACATATAAAAAAATAGAAATACAAAAGGGGCCTCGTGGCCAACTGGACCTCGGCCCGGCCAGTGGCCCAGCTGGCCCCAGCTGCCCGAATGGGCCGGCCCACTCCCGCAACCCCCCCTTGCCTACTAGGCCTCCCACCCGAAACCCTAACCCCGTC
>NC_057811.1:5931248-5957414 GCF_018294505.1 Triticum aestivum | reverse complement strand
GCCCGCGACGCCGCCGCCCAGCTCGCCGCTCCCCGCTCGCTCCGGCGTCCAGCGCCCCGGGGACTCCACTCCGGCCATACCCGCACCCCAGGGCTCCGCCCGATAACACGGCGCCCAGCGCCCGTTTACCCGCCCCGGATGGGCTGGGTCAATGACCAGAGGGGCCCAGCCTTGTTAAAAAAATAAAAAAAAATAAAAAAATAATAAAAATAGATAATAATAATAATAATAATAATAATAAATTAATAAATAAATAAAATAAAAGTAAAAATAATTTTAATTATTTAGTTAATTAATTAACTAAACTAATTAAGTTAATTAACTAAACAGTAATTATTTAGCTAAATCCTAATTAACCTAAACAGGGAATGACAGGTGGGTCCCACTGGACCCACATGTCAGTTTGACTTAGTCAACCCCAGTTGACTGCTGATGTCAGCATGACATCATGCTGATGTCATAAATCCATTTTCTAATTAAGTTAAATAGTTAATTAAATTCCAGAAATTAATAAAATCTTTAGAAAATCATATCTTTTAATTCGTAACTCGGATTAAAATATTTTCAACATGAAAGTTGCTCAGAACGACGAGACGAATCCAAATACGCAGCCCGTTCGTCCACCACACCTCCCTAACCTATCGAACTAGCAACCTTCCCCCTCCGGTCCGTCTGTCCGAAAACGCGAAACATCGGGAAGACTTTCCCGGATGTTTCCCCCCTTCACGGGTACCACCTCATACCGCGTTAGAACACGTCTAGCTCTGCCTGTTGTCTTGTTATGCACTTGCTTGCTATGTATTTACTGTTTCTCCCCCCTCTTCTCTTCGGTAGACCCCGTGACGATGCTGATGCCCCTGTGGTCGACTACGTCACCGATGACCCATCCTACTTGCCAGAGCAACCAGGCAAGCCCCCCCCCCTTGATCACCAGATATCGCCTACTCTACTCTCTACTACTTGCATTAGAGTAGTGTAGCATGTTACTGCTTTCGATTAATCCTATTCTGTTGCATAGCCTGTCATTGTTGCTACAGTTGTTTCCCTTACCTGCTATCCTACTTCTTAGTATAGGATGCTAGTGTTCCATCAGTGGCCCTACACTCTTGTCCGTCTGCCATGCTATACTACTGGGTCGTGATCACTTCGGGAGGTGATCACGGATATATACTATATACATTATATACATGACACATGTGGTGACTAAAGTCGGGTCGGCTCGTTGAGTACCCGCAAGTGTTCCTGATGAGGGGGCTGAAAGGACAGGTGGCTCCACCCCGGTAGAGGTGGGCCTGGGTTCCTGACGGCCCCCGACTGTTACTTTATGGCGGAGCGACAGGGCAGGTTGAGACCGCCTAGGTGAGAGGTGGGCCTGGCCCTGGTCGGCGTTCGCGGATAAACAACACGCTTAACGAGTTCTGGGTATTTGATCTGAGTCTGGCCATTTGGTCTATACGCACTAACCATCTACGTGGGAGTAGTTATGGGTATCCCGACGTCGTGGTATCAGCCGAAGCTCTTTTGACGTCAGCGACTGAGTGGCGCGCGCCGGATTGGACTGGAACGCCACTAGGCTAGGTCTGCTTCCGGCCGCGTACGCAACGTGCAGGTGTGCATAGGGCGATGGGCCCAGACCCCCGCGCGCATAGGTTTAGACCGGCGTGCTGACCTCTCTGTTGAGCCTAGGTGGGGCTGCGACGTGTTGATCTTACGAGGCCGGGCATGACCCAGAAAAGTGTGTCCGGCCAAATGGGATCGAGCGTGTTGGGTTATGTGGTGCACCCCTGCAGGGAAGTTTATCTATTCGAATAGCCGTGTCCCTCGGTAAAAGGACGACCCGGAGTTGTACCTTGAGCTTATGACAACTAGAACTGGATACTGAATAAAATACACCCTTCCAAGTGCCAGATACAACCCGGTGATCGCTCTCTAACAGGGCGACGAGGAGGGGATCGCCGGGTAGGATTGTGCTATGCGATGCTACTTGGAGGACTTCAATCCACTCTCTTCTACATGCTGCAAGATGGAGATGTCCAGAAGCGTAGTCTTCGACAGGACTAGCTATCCCCCTCTTATTCCGGCATTCTGCAGTTCAGTCCACTGATATGCCTCTTTACACATATACCCATGCATATGTAGTATAGCTCCTTGCTTGCGAGTACTTTGGATGAGTACTCACGGTTGCTTTTCCCCCTCTTTTCCCCTTTCTATACCGGATTGTCGCAATCAGATGCTGGAGTTCAGGAGCCAGACGCCACCGTCGACGACGACACCTACGACACTGGAGGTGCCTACTACTACGTGTAGGCCGCTGACGACGACCAGGAGTAGTTAGGAGGTCCCAGGCAGGAGGCCTTGCCTTTTCGATCGTTGCTACTTATTTGCTAGCCTTCTTAAGGCAATCTTGTTTAACTTATGTCTGTACTCAGATATTGTTGCTTCCGCTGACTCGTCTATGATCGAGCACTTGTATTCGAGCCCTCGAGGCCCCTGGCTTGTATTATAATGCTTGTATGACTTATTTATGTTGTAGAGTTGTGTTGTGATATCCTCCCGTGAGTCCCTGATCGTGACCGTACACATTTGCGTGCATGATTAGTGTACGGTCAAATCGGGGGCGTCACACATATGCACCGGCTTTGTATAGAGTTTCGCCAAATTGATCAAAACTCACATGGATGTAAACATTACTGCCACGCCTCTCGATTGGCAGGTTAGCTCTCAATGAATCTCCATTGCAAAAAATGATATCTTCACAAAATCAGAGTGAAACCCCACTCACGCTCGACAGGTGTTTTTCCGATCATTGCCCTAGCAAATAAATTTCAGTTAGGTTAAGAATTCAGGGGAAAAACCTATCCTAGCAAATTAATTTTTGATCCTTATCCTTGATTGAACTGTACGGTAATTAAACCATACCAGGACAATAACCCCAGATTGGTGATACTGCACCCAGCTTGTTGAGATTTTTACTACAAATATGCTAATACTGAATCAAAATCATGTGTGCAATCAAAATCAGTTGTACTCTCAAGCGATCCACATACGAAAAAAAACACCCTGCTACTGATTCACACCAAACTAAAACTCATGTGAATCCCATTGTTTTAGGCGAATCCAATCTAGCCATGTACTGAAACGTACAGACTACCAGAAACTAATTTAGCACCGACCCTAGTTACACTTTCCAAAATAAAGCATATGATCTCACAACCCAATTAGCACTGAAACTGAAACCAATAAGTATATACTGTGGCAATCCAGTTAACACACTCATCCCACGAACCTCCCCCCATAAATCATCGCCAACTAAAATCATGTGTGGTGCAACATTCAGCTTCAGATCATATATACTATGACAAATCGAATTAGCACTACCATCCCACCAACGTTGCAACCAGAATTCACTGCCAATTTGAAAATCAAATTAGTCTCTCTGATGGACATTTATCTCTCATGATTTTTAAATTTCTGTACTACCGGTGCGGTCCAGTTAAACAATCACATATAAAAAAACATGATTCACATGATAACACGGATTTATTTAGTGCTCCAATTTAAATAAAAAGATAAAACGGCTAGCACATCTGTATTAGCGAGCATCAGTTCAAAAATCATCTTCAAGCAATGCATGAGTAGGGGTCCTGAAAATGGTAGTCACAACAAGCACCAGCCACGCAGGTAATATAATCGTACACTTCAACTTCCAAAATTTGAAGCGAAGCCTACATTTTCATTTATTGTACCAACCAAAACAAAATTCAACTCAGGTCCTACAAGTTTTGTAAAAATCAAAACTTTTCAGAGTGATCTTTAGTATTCCTTCCGCTACACTCAAAGCTACACATCCTAAATCATAATTTCGGATAGACTGTAGTCAGCCAACACCATAACAATGTTCAGATAATTCGTCAGGGAGAGATAATCAAGTTACCACCGCGTAGTACCATAGACCAACTAATTAATCCGCAGCAAATCTATACATTAGTAGCTAGCACTTGAACACTGTAAAATCCAAATGCAGACATATATTCAGTTCTAGTTCGTCCAGCACATATGCACCGGCTTTGTACAGAGTTTCGCCAAATTGATCAAAAATCACCTGGATGTAAACATTACTGCCACGCCTCTCGATTGGCAGGTTAGCTCTCAATGAATCTCCATTGCAAAAAATGATATCTTCACCCAATCAAAGTGAAACCCCACTCTCGCTCGACAGGTGTTTTTCCGATCATTGCCCTAGCGAATAAATTTCAGTTAGGTTAAGAATTCAGGGGAAAAAACTATCCTAGCAAATTAATTTCTGATCCTTATCCTTGATTGAACTGTACGGTAATTAAACCATACCAGGACAATAACCCAGATTGGTGATACTGCACCCAGCTTGTTGAGATTTTTACTACAAATATGCTAATACTGAATCAAAATCATGTGTGCAATCAAAATCAGTTGTACTCTCAAGCGATCCACATACGAATCAAAAAACACCCTGTTACTGATTCACACCAACCTAAAACTCATGTGAATCCCATTGTTTTAGGCGAATCCAATCTAGCCATGTACTGAAACGTACAGACTAGCAGAATCTAATTTAGCACCGACCCTAGTTACACTTTCGAAAATAAAGCATATGATCTGACAACCCAATTAGCACTGAAACTGAAACCAATAAGTATATATTGTGGCAATCCAGTTAACACACTCATCCCACGAACCTCCCCCCATAAATCACCGCCAACTAAAATCATGTGTGGTGCAACATTCAGCTTCAGATTATATATACTATGACAAATCGAATTAGCACTACCATCCCACCAACGTTGCAACCAGAATTCACTGCCAATTTGAAAATCAAATTAGTCTCTCTGAAGGACTTTTATCTCTAATGATTTTTAAATTTCTGTACCACCGGTGCGGTCCAGTTAAACAATCACATATAAAAAAACATGATTCACATGATAACACGGATTTATTTAGTGCTCCAATTTAAATAAAAAGATAAAACGGCTAGCACATCTGTATTAGCGAGCATCAGTTCAAAAATCATCTTCAAGCAATGCACGAGTAGGGGTCCTGAAAATGGTAGTCACAACAAGCACCAGCCACGCAGGTAATATAATCGTACACTTCAACTTCCAAAATTTGAAGCGAAGCCTACATTTTCATTTGGTTGTACCAACCAAAACAAAATTCAACTCAGGTCCTACAAGTTTTGTAAAAATCAAAACTTTTCAGAGTGATCTTTGGTATTCCATCCGCAACACTCAAAGCTACACATCCTAAATCCTAATTTCGGATAGACTGTAGTCAGCCAACACCATAAAAATGTTCAGATAATTCGTCAGGTGGAGATAATCAAGTTACCACCGCGTAGTACCATAGACCAACTAATTAATCCGCAGCAAATCTGTACATTACTAGCTAGCACTTGGACACTATAAAATCCAAATGCAGACATATATTCAGTTCTAGTTCGTCCAGCACATATGCACCGGCTTTGTATAGAGTTTCGCCAAATTGTTCAAAAATCACCTGGATGTAAACATTACTGCCACGCCTCTCGATTGGCAGGTTAGCTCTCAATGAATCTCCATTGCAAAAAATGATATCTTCACAAAATCAGAGTGAAACCCCACTCACGCTCGACAGGTGTTTTTTCGATCATTGCCCTAGCAAATAAATTTCAGTTAGGTTAAGAATTCAGGGGAAAAACCTATCCTAGCAAATTAATTTTAGATCCTTATCCTTGATTGAACTGTACGGTAATTAAACCAAACCAGGACAATAACCCCAGATTGGTGATACTGCACCCAGCTTGTTGAGATTTTTACTACAAATATGCTAATACTGAATCAAAATCATGTGTGCAATCAAAATCAGTTGTACTCTCAAGCGATCCACATACGAATCAAAAAACACCCTGCTACTGATTCACACCAACCTAAAACTCATGTGAATCCCATTGTTTTAGGCGAATCCAATCTAGCCATGTACTGAAACATAACGACTAACAGAATCTAATTTAGCACCGACCCTAGTTACACTTTCCAAAATAAAGCATATGATCTGACAACCCCATTAGCACTGAAACTGAAACCAATAAGTATATACTGTGGCAATCCAGTTAACACACTCATCCCACGAACCTCCCCCCATAAATCACCGCCAACTAAAATCATGTGTGGTGCAACATTCAGCTTCAGATCATATATACTATGACAAATCGAATTAGCACTACCATCCCACCAACGTTGCAACCAGAATTCACTGCCAATTTGAAAATCAAATTAGTCTCTCTGATGGACATTTATCTCTAATGATTTTTAAATTTCTGTACCACCGGTGCGGTCCAGTTAAACAATCACATATAAAAAAACATGATTCACATGATAACACGGATTTATTTAGTGCTCCAATTTAAATAAAAAGATAAAACGGCTAGCACATCTGTATTAGCAAGCATCAGTTCAAAAATCATCTTCAAGCAATGCACGAGTAGGGGTCCTGAAAATGGTAGTCACAACAAGCACCAGCCACGCAGGTAATATAATCGTACACTTCAACTTCCAAAATTTGAAGCGAAGCCTACATTTTCATTTATTGTACCAACCAAAACAAAATTCAACTCAGGTCCTACAAGTTTTGTAAAAATCAAAACTTTTCAGAGTGATCTTTGGTATTCCTTCCGCTACACTCAAAGCTACACATCCTAAATCATAATTTCGGATAGACTATAGTCAGCCAACACCATAACAATGTTCAGATAATTCGTCAGGGAGAGATAATCAAGTTACCACCGCGTAGTACGATAGACCATCTAATTAATCCGCAGCAAATCTGTACATTACTAGCTAGCACTTGGACACTGTAAAATCCAAATGCAGACATATATTCAGTTCTAGTTCGTCCAGCACATATGCACCGGCTTTGTACAGAGTTTCGCCAAATTAATCAAAAATCACCTGGATATAAACATTACTGCCACGCCTCTCGATTGGCAGGTTAGCTCTCAATGAATCTCCATTGCAAAAAATGATATCTTCACAAAATCAGAGTGAAACCGCACTCGCGCTCGACAGATGTTTTTCCGATCATTGCCCTAGCAAATAAATTTCAGTTAGGTTAAGAATTCAGGGGAAAAAACTATCCTTGCAAATTAATTTCTGATCCTTATCCTTGATTGAACTGTACGGTAATTAAACCATACCAGGACAATAACCCCAGATTGCTGATACTGCACCCAGCTTGTTGAGATTTTTACTACAAATATGCTAATACTGAATCAAAATCATGTGTGCAATCAAAATCAGTTGTACTCTCAAGCGATCCACATACGAATCAAAAAACACCCTGTTACTGATTCACACCAACCTAAAACTCATGTGAATCCCATTGTTTTAGGCGAATCCAATCTAGCCATGTACTGAAACGTACAGACTAGCAGAATCTAATTTAGCACCGACCCTAGTTACACTTTCGAAAATAAAGCATATGATCTGACAACCAATTAGCACTGAAACTGAAACCAATAAGTATATACTGTGGCAATCCAGTTAACACACTCATCCCACGAACCTCCCCCCATAAATCACCGCCAACTAAAATCATGTGTGGTGCAACATTCAGCTTCAGATCATGTATACTATGACAAGTCGAATTAGCACTACTATCCCACCAACGTTGCAGCCAGAATTCACTACCAATTTGAAAATCAAATTAGTCTCTCTGATGGACATTTATCTCTAATGATTTTTAAATTTCTGTACCACCGGTGCGGTCCAGTTAAACAATCACATATAAAAAAACATGATTCACATGATAACACGGATTTATTTAGTGCTCCAATTTAAATAAAAAGATAAAACGGCTAGCACATCTGTATTAGCGAGCATCAGTTCAAAAATCATCTTCAAGCAATGCACGAGTAGGGGTCCTGAAAATGGTAGTCACAACAAGCACCAGCCACGCAGGTAATATAATCGTACACTTCAACTTCCAAAATTTGAAGCGAAGCCTACATTTTCATTTATTGTACCAACCAAAACAAAATTCAACTCAGGTCCTACAAGTTTTGTAAAAATCAAAACTTTTCAGAGTGATCTTTGGTATTCCATCCGCAACACTCAAAGCTACACATCCTAAATCATAATTTCGGATAGACTGTAGTCAGCCAACACCATAACAATGTTCAGATAATTCGTCAGGGAGAGATAATCAAGTTACCACCGCGTAGTACCATAGACCAACTAATTAATCCGCAGCAAATTTGTACATTACTAGCTAGCACTTGGACACTGTAAAATCCAAATGCAGACATATATTCAGTTCTAGTTCGTCCAGCACATATGCACCGGGTTTGTACAGAGTTTCGCCAAATTGATCAAAAATCACCTGGATGTAAACATTACTGCCACGCCTCTCGATTGGCAGGTTAGCTCTCAATTAATCTCCATTGCAAAAAATGATATCTTCACAAAATCAGAGTGAAACCCCGATCACGCTCGACAGGTGTTTTTCCGATCATTGCCCTAGCAAATAAATTTCAGTTAGGTTAAGAATTCAGGGGAAAAACCTATCCTAGCAAATTAATTTTTTAACCTTATCCTTGATTGAACTGTACGGTAATTACACCAAACCAAGACAATAACCCCAGATTGGTGATACTGCACACAGCTTGTTGAGATTTTTACTACAAATATGCTAATACTGAATCAAAATCATGTGTGCAATCAAAATCAGTTGTACTCTCAAGCGATCCACATACGAATCAAAAAACACCCTACTACTGATTCACACCAACCTAAAACTCATGTGAATCCCATTGTTTTAGGCGATTCCAATCTAGCCATGTACTGAAACGTAACGACTAACAGAATCTAATTTAGCACCGACCATAGTTACACTTTCCAAAATAAAGCATATGATCTGACAACCCCATTAGCACTGAAACTGAAACCAATAAGTATATATTGTGGCAATCCAGTTAACACACTCATCCCACGAACCTCCCCCCATAAATCACTGCCAACTAAAATCATGTGTGGTGCAACATTCAGCTTCAGATCATATATACTATGACAAATCGAATTAGCACTACCATCCCACCAACGTTGCAACCAGAATTCACTGCCAATTCGGAAATCAAAATAGTCTCTCTGATGGACGTTTATCTATAATGATTTTTAAATTTCTGTACCACCGGTGCGGTCCAGTTAAACAATACATATAAAAAAACATGATTCACATGATAACACGGATTTATTTAGTGCTCCAATTTAAATAAAAAGATAAAACGGCTAGCACATCTGTATTAGCGAGCATCAGTTCAAAAATCATCTTCCAGCAATGCACGAGTAGGGGTCCTGAAAATGGTAGTCACAACAAGCACCAGCCACGCAGGTAACATAATCGTACACTTCAACTTCCAAAATTTGAAGCGAAGCCTACATTTTCATTTATTGTACCCACCAAAACAAAATTCAACTCAGGTCCTACAAGTTTTGTAAAAATAAAAACTTTTCAGAGTGATCTTTGGTATTCCATCCGCAACACTCAAAGCTACACATCCTAAATCCTAATTTAGGATAGACTGTAGTCCGCCAACACCATAAAAATGTTCAGATAATTCGTCAGGTTGAGATAATCAAGTTACCACCGCGTAGTACCATAGACCAACTAATTAATCCGCAGCAAATCTGTACATTACTAGCTAGCACTTGGACACTGTAAAATCCAAATGCAGACATATATTCAGTTCTAGTTCGTCCAGCACGTATGCACCGGCTTTGTATAGAGTTTCGCCAAATTGATCAAAAATCACCTGGATGTAAACATTACTGCCACGCCTCTCGATTGGCAGGTTAGCTCTCAATGAATCTCCATTGCAAAAAATGATATCTTCACAAAATCAGAGTGAAACCCCAGTCACGCTCGACAGGTGTTTTTCCGATCATTGCCCTAGCAAATAAATTTCAGTTAGGTGAAGAATTCAGGGGAAAAACCTATCCTAGCAAATTAATTTTTGATCCTTATCCTTGATTGAACTGTACGGTAATTAAACCAAACCAGGACAATAACCCCAGATTGGTGATACTGCACCCAGCTTGTTGAGATTTTTACTACAAATATGCTAATACTGAATCAAAATCATGTGTCCAATCAAAATCAGTTGTACTCTCAAGCGATCCACATACGAATCAAAAAACACCCTGCTACTGATTCACACCAACCTAAAACTCATGTGAATCCCATTGTTTTAGGCGAATCCAATCTAACCATGTACTGAAACATAATGACTAACAGAATCTAATTTAGCACCGACCCTAGTTACACTTTCGAAAATAAAGCATATGATCTGACAACCCAATTAGCACTGAAACTGAAACCAATAAGTATATACTGTGGCAATCCAGTTAACACACTCATCCCACGAACCTCCCCCCATAAATAACTGCCAACTAAAATCATGTGTGGTGCAACATTCAGCTTCAGATCATATATACTATGACAAATCGAATTAGCACTACCATCCCACCACGTTGCAACCAGAATTCACTGCCAATTTGGAAATCAAATTAGTCTCTCTGATGGACGTTTATCTCTAATGATTTCTAAATTTCTGTACCACCGGTGCGGTCCAGTTAAACAATCACATATAAAAAAACATGATTCACATGATAACAGGGATTTATTTAGTGCTCCAATTTAAATAAAAAGATAAAATGGCTAGCACATCTGTATTAGCGAGCATCAGTTCAAAAATCATCTTCAAGCAATGCACGAGTAGGGGTCCTGAAAATGGTAGTCACAACAAGCACCGGCCACGCATGTAATATAATCGTACACTTCAACTTCGAAAATTTGAAGCGAAGCCTACATTTTCATTTATTGTACCAACCAAAACAAAATTCAACTCAGGTCCTGCAAGTTTTGTGAAAATCAAAACTTTTCAAAGTGATCTTTGGTATTCCATCCGCAACACTCAAAGCTACACATCCTAAATCATAATTTCGGATAGACTGTAGTTAGCCAACACCATAACAATGTTCAGATAATTCGTCAGGGGGAGATAATCAAGTTACCACCGCGTAGTACCATAGACAAACTAATTAATCCGCAGCAAATCTGTACATTACTAGCTAGCACTTGGACACTGTAAAATCCAAATGCAGACATATATTCAGTTCTAGTTCGTCCAGCACATATGCACCGGCTTTGTACAGAGTTTCGCCAAATTGATCAAAAATCACCTGGATGTAAACATTACTGCCACACCTCTCGATTGGCAGGTTAGCTCTCAATGAATCTCCATTGCAAAAAATGATATCTTCACAAAATCAGAGTGAAACCCCACTCACGCTCGACAGGTGTTTTTCCGATCATTGCCCTAGCAAATAAATTTCAGTTAGGTTAAGAATTCAGGGGAAAAAACTATCCTAGCAAATTAATTTCTGATCCTTATCCTTGATTGAACTGTACGGTAATTAAACCAAACCAGGACAATAACCCCAGATTGGTGATACTGCACCCAGCTTGTTGAGATTTTTACTACAAATATGCTAATACTGAATCAAAATCATGTGTGCAATCAAAATCAGTTGTACTATCAAGTGATCCACATACGAATCAAAAAACACCCTGCTACTGATTAACACCAACCTAAAACTCATGTGAATCCCATTGTTTTAGGCGAATCCAATCTAGCCATGTAATGGAACGTACAGACTACCAGAATCTAATTTAGCACCGACCATAGTTACACTTTCGAAAATAAAGCATAAGATTTGACAACCCCATTAGCACTGAAACTGAGACCAATAAGTATATACTGTGGCAATCCAGTTAACACACTCATCCCACGAACCTCCCCCCATAAATCACTGCCAACTAAAATCATGTGTGGTGCAACATTCAGCTTCAGATCATATATACTACGACAAATCGAATTAGCACTACCATCCCACCAACGTTGCAACCAGAATTCACGGCCAATTTGGAAATCAAATTAGTCTCTCTGATGGACGTTTATCTTTAATGATTTTTAAATTTCTGTACCACCGGTGCGGTCCAGTTAAACAATCACATATAAAAAAACATGATTCACATGATAACACGGATTTATTTAGTGCTCCAATTTAAATAAAAAGATAAAACGGCTAGCACATCTGTATTAGCGAGCATCAGTTCAAAAATCATGTTGAAGTAGTGCACGAGTAGGGGTCCTGAAAATGGTAGTCACAACAAGCACCAGCCACGCAGGTAATATAATCGTACAATTCAACTTCCAAAATTTGAAGCGAAGCCTACATTTTTATTTATTGTACCAACCAAAACAAAATTCAACTCAGGTCCTACAAGTTTTGTAAAAATCAAAACTTTTCAGAGTGATCTTTGGTATTCCATCCGCAACACTCAAAGCTACACATCCTAAATCGTAATTTCGGATAGACTGTAGTCAGCCAACACCATAACAATGTTCAGATAATTCGTCAGGGAGAGATAATCAAGTTACCACCGCGTAGTACCATAGACCAACTAAGTAATCCGCAGCAAATCTGTACATTACTAGCTAGCACTTGGACACTGTAAAATCCAAATGCAGACATATATTCAGTTCTAGTTCGTCCAGCACATATGCACCGGCTTTGTACAGAGTTTCGCCAAATTGATCAAAAATCACCTGGATGTAAACATTACTGCCACGCCTCTCGATTGGCAGGTTAGCTCTCAATGAATCTCCATTGCAAAAAATGATATCATCACCAAATCAAAGTGAAACCCCACTCACGCTCGACAGGTGTTTTTCCGATCATTGCCCTAGCAAATAAATTTCAGTTAGGTTAAGAATTCAGGGGAAAAAACTATCCTAGCAAATTAATTTCTGATCCTTATCCTTGATTGAACTATACGGTAATTAAACCAAACCAGGACAATAACCCCAGATTGGTGATACTGCACCTAGCTTGTTGATATTTTTACTACAAATATGCTAATACTGAATCAAAATCATGTGTGCAATCAAAATCAGTTGTACTCTCAAGCGATCCACATACGAATCAAAAAACACCCTGCTACTGATTCACACCAACCTAAAACTCATGTGAATCCCATATTTTTAGGCGAATCCAATCTAGCCATGTACTGAAACGTACAGACTAACAGAATCTAATTTAGCACCGACCCTAGTTACACTTTCGAAAATAAAGCATATGATCTAACAACCCCATTAGCACTGAAACTGAAACCAATAAGTATATACTGTGGCAATCCAGTTAACACACTCATCCCACGAACCTCCCCCCATAAATCACTGCCAACTAATATCATGTGTGGTGCAACATTCAGCTTCAGATCATATATACTATGACAAATCGAATTAGCACTACCATCCCACCAACGTTGCAACCAGAATTCACTGCCAATTTGAAAATCAAATTAGTCTCTCTGATGAACGTTTATCTCTAATGATTTTTAAATTTCTGTACCACCGGTGCGGTCCAGTTAAATAATCACATATAAAAAAACATGATACACATGATAACAAGGATTTATTTAGTGCTCCAATTTAAATAAAAAGATAAAACGGCTAGCACATCTGTATTAGCGAGCATCAGTTCAAAAATCATCTTCAAGCAATGCACGAGTAGGGGTCCTGAAAATGGTAGTCACAACAAGCACCAGCCACGCAGGTAATATAATCGTACACTTCGACTTCCAAAATTTGAAGCGAAGCCTACATTTTCATTTATTGTACCAACCAAAACAAAATTCAACTCAGGTCCTACAAGTTTTGTAAAAATCAAAACTTTTCAGAGTGATCTTTGGTATTCCATCCGCAACACTCAAAGCTACACATCCTAAATCATAATTTCGGATAGACTATAGTCAGCCAACACCATAACAACGTTCAGATAATTCGTCAGGGGGAGATAATCAAGTTACCACCGCGTAGTACGATAGACCAACTAATTAATCTGCAGCAAATCTGTACATTACTAGCTAGCACTTGGACACTGTAAAATCCAAATGCAGACATATATTCAGTTCTAGTTCGTCCAGCACATATGCACCGGCTTTGTACAGAGTTTCGCCAAATTAATCAAAAATCACCTGGATATAAACATTACTGCCACGCCTCTCGATTGGCAGGTTAGCTCTCAATGAATCTCCATTGCAAAAAATGATATCTTCACAAAATCAGAGTGAAACCCCACTCGCGCTCGACAGATGTTTTTCCGATCATTGCCCTAGCAAATAAATTTCAGTTAGGTTAAGAATTCAGGGGAAAAACCTATCCTAGCAAATTGATTTCTGATCCTTATCCTTGATTGAATTGTACGGTAATTAAACCAAACCAGGACAGTAACCCCAGATTGGTGATACTGCACCTAGCTTGGTTATATTTTTACAACAAATATGCTAATACGGAATCAAAATCATGTGTGCAATCAAAATCAGTTGTACTCTCAAGCGATCCACATACGAATCAAAAAACACCCTGCTACTGATTCACACCAACCTAAAACTCATGTGAATCCCATATTTTTAGGCGAATCCAATCTAGCCATGTACTGAAACGTATAGACTAACAGAATCTAATTTAGCACCGACCCTAGTTACACTTTCGAAAATAAAGCATATGATCTCACAACCCCATTAGCACTGAAACTGAAACCAATAAGTATATACTGTGGCAATCCAGTTAACACACACATCCTACGAACCTCCCTCCATAAATCATTGCCAACTAATATCATGTGTGGTGCAACATTCAGCTTCAGATCATATATACTATGACAAATCGAATTAGCACTACCATCCCACCAACGTTGCAACCAGAATTCACTGCCAATTTGAAAATCAAATTAATCTCTCTGATGGACGTTTATCTCTAATGATTTTTAAATTTCTGTACCACCGGTGCGGTCCAGTTAAACAATCACATATAAAAAAACATGATACACACGATAACAAGGATTTATTTAGTGCTCCAATTTAAATAAAAAGATAAAACGGCTAGCACATCTGTATTAGCGAGCATCAGTTCAAAAATCATCTTCAAGCAATGCACGAGTAGGGGTCCTGAAAATGGTAGTCACAACAAGCACCAGCCACGCAGGTAATATAATCGTACACTTCAACTTCCAAAATTTGAAGCGAAGCCTACATTTTCATTTATTGTACCAACCAAAACAAAATTCAACTCAGGTCCTACAAGTTCTGTAAAAATCAAAACTTTTCAGAGTGATCTTTGGTATTCCTTCCGCTACACTCAAAGCTACACATCCTAAATCATAATTTCGGATAGACTGTAGTCAGCCAACACCATAACAACGTTCAGATAATTCGTCAGGGGGAGATAATCAAGTTACCACCACGCAGTACCATAGAGCAACTAATTAATCCGCAGCAAATCTGTACATTACTAGCTAGCACTTGGACACTGTAAAATCCAAATGCAGACATATATTCAGTTCTAGTTCGTCCAGCACATATGCACCGGCTTTGTACAGAGTTTCGCCAAATTGATCAAAAATCACCTGGATGTAAACATTACTGCCACGCCTCTCGATTGGCAGGTTAGCTCTCAATGAATCTCCATTGCAAAAAATGATATCTTCAGCAAATCAAAGTGAAACCCCACTCACGCTCGACAGGTGTTTTGCCGATCATTGCCCTAGCAAATAAATTTCAGTTAGGTTAAGAATTCAGGGGAAAAAACTATCCTAGCAAATAAATTTCTGATCCTTATCCTTGATTGAACTGTACGGTAATTAAACCAAACCAGGACAATAACCCCAGATTGGTGATACTGCACCTAGCTTGTTGATATTTTCACTACAAATATGCTAATAATGAATCAAAATCATGTGTGCAATCAAAATCAGTTGTACTCTCAAGCGATCCACATACGAATCAAAAAACACCCAGCTACTGATTCACACCAACCTAAAACTCATGTGAATCCCATATTTTTAGGAGAATCCAATCTAGCCATGTACTGAAACGTACAGACTAACAGAATCTAATTTAGCACCGACCCTAGTTACACTTTCGAAAATAAAGCATATGATCTAACAACCCCATTAGCACTGAAACTGAAACCAATAAGTATATACTGTGGCAATCCAGTTAACACACTCATCCCACGAACCTCCCCCATAAATCACTGCAAACTAATATCATGTGTGGTCCAACATTCAGCTTCAGATCATATATACTATGACAAATCGAATTAGCACTACCATCCCACCAACGTTGCAACCAGAATTCACTGCCAATTTGAAAAGCAAATAAGTCTCTCTGATGGACGTTTATCTCTAATGATTTTCAAATTTCTGTACCACCGGTGCGGTCCAGTTAAACAATCACATATAAAAAAACATGACACACATGATAACAAGGATTTATTTAGTTCTCCAATTTAAATAAAAAGATAAAATGGCTAGCACATTTGTATTAGCGACCATCAGTTCAAAAATCATCTTCAAGCAATGCACGCGTAGGGGTCCTGAAAATGGTAGTCACAACAAGCACCAGCCACGCAGGTAATATAAGCGTACACTTCCACTTCCAAAATTTGAAGCGAAGCCTACATTTTCATTTATTGTACCAACCAAAACAAAATTCAACTCAGGTCCTACAAGTTTTGTAAAAATCAAAACTTTTCAGAGTGATCTTTGGTATTCCATCCGCAACACTCAAAGCTACACATCCTAAATCATAATTTCGGATAGACTGTACTCAGCCAACACCATAACAACGTTCAGATAATTCGTCAGGGGGAGATAATCAAGTTACCACCGCGTAGTACCATAGACCAACTAATTAATCCGCAGCAAATCTGTACATTACTAGCTAGCACTTGGACACTGTAAAATCCAAATGCAGACATATATTCAGTTCTAGTTCGTCTAGCACATATGCACCGGCTTTGTACAGAGTTTCGCCAAATTGATCAAAAATCACCTGGATATAAACATTACTGCCACGCCTATCGATTGGCAGGTTAGCTCTCAATGAATCTCCATTGCAAAAAATGATATCTTCACAAAATCAGAGTGAAACCCCACTCGCGCTCGACAGATGTTTTTCCGATCATTGCCCTAGCAAATAAATTTCAGTTAGGTTAAGAATTCAGGGGAAAAACCTATCCTAGCAAATTGATTTCTGATCCTTATCCTTGATTGAATTGTACGGTAATTAAACCAAACCAGGACAGTAACCCCAGATTGGTGATACTGCACCCAGCTTGTTGAGATTTTTACTACAAATACGCTAATACTAAATCAAAATCATGTGTGCAATCAAAATCAGTTGTACTCTCAAGCGATCCACATACGAATCAAAAAACACCCTGCTACTGATTCACACCAACCTAAAACTCATGTGAATCCCATTGTTTTTTATGCGAATCCAATCTAGCCATGTACTGAAACGTACAGACTAACAGAATCTAATTTAGCACCGACCCTAGTTACACTTTCGAAAATAAAGCATATGATCTGACAACCCCATTAGCACTGAAACTGAAACCAATAAGTATATATTGTGGCAATCCAGTTAACACACTCATTCCACGAACCTCCCCCCATAAATCACTGCCAACTAAAATCATTTGTGGTGCAACATTCAGCTTCAGATCATATATACTATGACAAATCGAATTAGCAGTACCATCCCACCAACATTGCAACCAGCATTCACTGCCAATTTGAAAATCAAATTAGTCTCTCTGATGGACGTTTATCTCTAATGATTTTTAAATTTCTGTACCACCGGTGCGGTCCAGTTAAACAATCACATATAAAAAAAACATGATTCACATCATAACACGGATTTATATAGTGCTCTAATTTAAATAAAAAGATAAAACGGCTAGCACATCTGTATTATTGACCATCAGTTCAATAATCTTCTTCAAGCAATGCACGAGTAGGGGTCCTGAAAATGGTAGTCACAACAAGCACCAGCCACGCAGGTAATATAATCGTACACTTCAACTTCCAAAATTTGAAGCGAAGCCTACATTTTCATTTATTGTACCAACCAAAACAAAATTCTACTCAGGTCCTACAAGTTTTGTTAAAATCAAAACTTTTAAGAGTGATCTTTGGTATTCCATCCACAACACTCAAAGCTACACATCCTAAATCATAATTTCGGATAGACTGTAGTCAGCCAACACCATAACAATGTTCAGATAATTCGTCAGGGGGAGATAATCAAGTTACCACCGCGTAGTACCATAGACCAACTAATTAATCCGCAGCAAATCTGTACATTACTAGCTAGCACTTGGACACTGTAAAATCCAAATGCATACATATATTCAGTTCTAGTTCGTCCAGCACATATGCACCGGCTTTGTACAGAGTTTCGCCAAATTGATCAAAAATCACCTGAATGTAAACATTACTGCCACGCCTCTCGATTGGCAGGTTAGCTCTCAATGAATCTCCACTGCAAAAAATGATATCTTCACAAAATCAGAGTGAAACCCCACTCACGCTCGACAGGTGTTTTTCCGATCATTGCCCTAGCAAATAAATTTCAGTTAGGTTAAGAATTCAGGGGAAAAACCTATCCTAGCAAATTGATTTCTGATCCTTATCCTTGATTGAAGTGTACGGTAATTAAACCAAACCAGGACAGTAACCCCAGATTGGTGATACTGCACCCAGCTTGTTGAGATTTTTACTACAAATATGCTAATACTGAATCAAAATCATGTGTGCAATCAAAATCAGTTGTACTCTCAAGCGATCCACATACGAATCAAAAAACACCCTGCTACTGATGCACACCAACCTAAAACTCATGTGAATCCCATTGTTTTAGGCGAATCCAATCTAGCCATGTACTGAAACGTACAGACTAACAGAATCTAATTTAGCACCGACCCTAGTTACACTTTCAAAAATAAAGCATATATTCTGACAACACCATTAGCACTGAAACTGAAACCAATAAGTATATACTGTGGCAATCCAGTTAACACACTCATCCCACGAACCTCCCCCCATAAATCACTGCCAACTAAAATCATGTGTGGTGCAACATTCAGCTTCAGATCATATATACTATGACAAATCGAATTAGCACTACCATCCCACCAACGTTGCAACCAGAATTCACTGCCAATTTGGAAATCAAATTAGTCTCTCTGATGGACGTTTATCTCTAATGATCTTTAAATTTCTGTACCACCGGTGCGGTCCAGTTAAACAATCACATATAAAAAAACATGATTCACATGATAACATGGATTTATTTAGTGCTCCAATTTAAATAAAAAGATAAAACGGCTAGCACATCTGTATTAGCGACCATCAGTTCAAAAATCATCTTCAAGCAATGCACGAGTAGGGGTCCTGAAAATGGTAGTCACAACAAGCACCAGCCACGCAGGTATTATAATCGTACACTTCAACTTCCAAAATTTGAAGCGAAGCCTACATTTTCATTTATTGTACCAACCAAAAAAAATCAACTCAGGTCCTACAAGTTTTGTTAAAATCAAAACTTTTCAGAGTGATCTTTGGTATTCCATCCACAACACTCAAAGCTACACATCCTAAATCATAATTTCGGATAAACTGTAGTCAGCCAACACCATAACAATGTTCAGATAATTCGTCAGGGGGAGATAATCAAGTTACCACCGCGTAGTACCATAGACCAACTAATTAATCCGCAGCAAATCTGTACATTACTAGCTAGCACTTGGACACTGTAAAATCCAAATGCAGACATATATTCAGTTCTAGTTCGTCCAGCACATATGCACCGGCTTTGTATAGAGTTTCGCCAAATTGATCAAAAATCACCTGGATGTAAACATTACTGCCACGCCTCTCGATTGGCAGGTTAGCTCTCAATGAATCTCCAGTGCAAAAAATGATATCTTCACAAAATCAGAGTGAAACCCCACCCACGCTCGACAGGTGTTTTTCCGATCATTGCCCTAGCAAATAAATTTCAGTTAGGTTAGGAATTCAGGGGAAAAACTATCCTAGCAAATTAATTTCTGATCCTTATCCTTGATTGAACTATACGGTAATTAAACCAAACCAGGACAATAACGCCAGATTGATGATACTGCACCCAGCTTGTTGAGATTTTTACTACAAATATGCTAATACTGAATAAAAATCATGTGTACAATCAAAATCAGTTGTACTCTCAAGCGATCCACATACGAATCAAAAAACACCCTGCTACTGATTCACACCAACCTAAAACTCATGTGAATCCCATTGTTTTAGGCGAATCCAATCTAGCCATGTACTGAAACGTACAGACTAACAGAATCTAATTTAGCACCGACCCTAGTTACACTTTCGAAAATAAAGCATATGATCTGACAACACCATTAGCACTGAAACTGAAACCAATAAGTATATACTGTGGCAATCCAGTTAACACACTCATCCCACGAACCTCCCCCCATAAATCACTGCCAACTAAAATCATGTGTGGTGCAACATTCAGCTTCAGATCATATATAGTATGACAAATCGAATTAGCACTACCATGCCACCAACGTTGCAACAAGAATTCACTGCCAATTTGAAAATCCAATTAGTCTCTCTGATGGACGTTTATCTGTAATGATTTTTAAATTTCTGTACCACCGGTGCGGTCCAGTTAAACAATCACATATAAAAAACATGATTCACATGATAACATGGATTTATTTAGTGCTCCAATTTAAATTAAAAGATAAAACGGCTAGCACATCTGTATTAGCGACCATCAGTTCAAAAATCATCTTCAAGCAATGCACGAGTAGGGGTCCTGAAAATGGTAGTCACAACAAGCACCAGCCACGCAGGTAATATAATCGTACACTTCAACTTCCAAAATTTGAAGCGAAGCCTACATTTTCATTTATTGTACCAACCAAAACAAAATTCAACTCAGCTCCTACAAGTTTTGTTAAAATCAAAACTTTTCAGAGTGATCTTTGGTATTCCATCCACAACACTCAAAGCTACACATCCTAAATCATAATTTCGGATAGACTGTAGTCAGCCAACACCATAACAATGTTCAGATAATTCGTCAGGGGCAGATAATCAAGTTACCACCGCGTAGTACCATAGACAACTAAATAATCCGCAGCAAATCTGTACATTACTAGCTAGCACTTGGACACTGTAAAATCCAAATGCAGACATATATTTAGTTCTAGTTCGTCCAGCACATATGCACCGGCTTTGTACAGAGTTTCGCCAAATTGATCAAAAATCACCTCGATGTAAACATTACTGCCACGCCTCTCGATTGGCAGGTTAGCTCTCAATGAATCTCCACTGCAAAAAATGATATCTTCACAAAATCAGAGTGAAACCCCACCCACGCTCGACAGGTGTTTTTCCGATCATTGCCCTAGCAAATAAATTTCAGTTAGGTTAAGAATTCAGGGGAAAAAACTATCCTAGCAAACTAATTTCTGATCCTTATCCTTGATTGAACTGTACGGTAATTAAACCAAACCAGGACAATAACCCCAGATTGGTGATACTGCACCCAGCTTGTTGAGATTTTTACTACAAATATGCTAATACTGAATCAAAATCATGTGTGCAATCAAAATCAGTTGTACTCTCAAGCGATCCACATACGAATCAAAAAACACCCTGCTACTGATTCACACCAACCTAAAACTCATGTGAATCCCATTGTTTTAGGCGAATCCAATCTAGCCATGTACTGAAACGTACAGACTAACAGAATCTAATTTAGCACCGACCCTAGTTACACTTTCGAAAATAAAGCATATGATCTGACAACCCCATTAGCACTGAAACTGAAACCAATAAGTATATACTGTGGCAATCCAGTTAACACACTCATCCCACGAACCTCCCCCCATAAATCACTGCCAACTAAAATCATGTGTGGTGCAACATTCAGCTTCAGATCATATATACTATGACAAACCGAATTAGCACTACCATGCCACCAACGTTGCAACCAGAATTCACTGCCAATTTGAAAATCCAATTAGTCTCTCTGATAGACGTTTATCTCTAATGATTTTTAAATTTCTGTACCACCGGTGCGGTCCAGTTAAACAATCACATATAAAAAAACATGATTCACATGATAACATGTATTTATTTAGTGCTCCAATTTAAATAAAAATATAAAACGGCTAGCACATCTGTATTAGCGACCATCAGTTCAAAAATCATCTTCAAGCAATGCACGAGTAGGGGTCCTGAAAATGGTAGTCACAACAAGCACCAGCCACGCAGGTAATATAATCGTACACTTCAACTTCCAAAATTTGAAGCGAAGCCTACATTTTCATTTATTGTACCAACCAAAACAAAATTCAACTCAGCTCCTACAAGTTTTGTTAAAATCAAAACTTTTCAGAGTGATCTTTGGTATTCCATCCACAACACTCAAAGCTACACATCCTAAATCATAATTCCGGATAGACTGTAGTCAGCCAACACCATAACAATGTTCAGATAATTCGTCAGGGGGAGATAATCAAGTTACCACCGCGTAGTACCATAGACAAACTAATTAATCCACAGCAAATCTGTACATTAATAGCTAGCACTTGGACACTCTAAAATCCAAATGCAGACATATATTCAGTTCTAGTTCGTCCAGCACATATGCACCGGCTTTGTACAGAGTTTTGCCAAATTGATCAAAAATCACGTGGATGTAAACATTACTGCCACGCCTCTCGATTGGCAGGTTAGCTCTCCATGAATCTCCACTGCAAAAAATGATATCTTCACAAAATGAGAGTGAAACCCCACCCACACTCGACAGGTGTTTTTCCGATCATTGCCCTAGCAAATAAATTTCAGTTAGGTTAAGAATTCAGGGGAAAAAACTATCCTAGCAAATTAATTTCTGATCCTTATCCTTGATTGAACTGTACGGTAATTAAACCAAACCAGGACAATAACCCCAGATTGGTGATACTGCACCCAGCTTGTTGAGATTTTTACTACAAATATGCTAATACTGAATCAAAATCATGTGTGCAATCAAAATCAGTTGTACTCTCAAGCGATCCACATACGAATCAAAAAACACCCTGCTACTGATTCACACCAACCTAAAGCTCATGTGAATCCCATTGTTTTAGGCGAATCCAATCTAGCCATGTACTGAAACGTACAGACTAACAGAATCTAATTTAGCACCGACCCTAGTTACACTTTCGAAAATAAAGCATATGATCTGACAACCCCATTAGCACTGAAACTGAAACCAATAAGTATATACTGTGGCAATCCAGTTAACACACTCATCCCACGAACCTCCCCCCATAAATCACTGCCAACTAAAATCATATGTGGTGCAACATTCAGCTTCAGATCATATATACTATGACAAATCGAATTAGCACTACCATGCCACCAACGTTGCAACCAGAATTCACTGCCAATTTGAAAATCCAATTAGTCTCTCTGATAGACGTTTATCTCTACTGATTTTTAAATTTTTGTACCACCGGTGCGGTCCTGTTAAACAATCACATATAAAAAAACATGATTCACATGATAACATGGATTTATTTAGTGCTCCAATTTAAATAAAAAGATAAAATGGCTAGCACATCTGTATTAGCGACCATCAGTTCAAAAATCATCTTCGAGCAATGCACGAGTAGGGGTCCTGAAAATGGTAGTCACAACAAGCACCAGCCACGCAGGTAATATAATCGTACACTTCAACTTCCAAAATTTGAAGCGAAGCCTACATTTTCATTTATTGTACCAACCAAAACAAAATTCAACTCAGGTCCTACAAGTTTTGTAAAAATGAAAACTTTTTAGAGTGATCTTTGGTATTCCATCCACAACACTCAAAGCTACACATCCTAAATCATAATTTCGGATAGACTGTAGTCAGCCAACACCATAACAATGTTCAGATAATTCGTCAGGGGGAGATAATCAAGTTACCACCGCGTAGTACCATAGACAAACTAATTAATCCGCAGCAAATCTGTACATTACTAGCTAGCACTTGGACACTATAAAATCCAAATGCAGACATATATTCAGTTCTAGTTCGTCCAGCACATATGCACCTGCTTTGTACAGAGTTTCGCCAAATTGATAAAAAATCACCTGGATGTAAACATTACTGCCACGCCTCTCGATTGGCAGGTTAGCTCTCAATGAATCTCCACTGCAAAAAATGATATCTTCACAAAATCAGAGTGAAACCCCACCCACGCTCGACAGGTGTTTTTCCGATCATTGCCCTAGCAAATAAATTTCAGTTAGGTTAAGAATTCTGGGGAAAAAACTATCCTAGCAAATTAATTTCTGATCCTTATCCTTGATTGAACTGTACGGTAATTAAACCAAACCAGGACAATAACCCCAGATTAGTGATACTGCACCCAGCTTGTTGAGATTTTTACTACAAATACGCTAATACTGAATCAAAATCATGTGTGCAATCAAAATCAGTTGTACTCTCAAGCGATCCACATACGAATCAAAAAACACCCTGCTACTGATTCACACCAACCTAAAACTCATGTGAATCCCATTGTTTTAGGCGAATCCAATCTAGCCATGTACTGAAACGTACAGACTAACAGAATCTAATTTAGCACCGACCCTAGTTACACTTTCGAAAATAAAGCATATGATCTGACAACCCCATTAGCACTGAAACTGAAACCAATAAGTATATACTGTGGCAATCCAGTTAACACACTCATCCCACGAACCTCCCCCCATAAATCACTGCCAACTAAAATCATGTGTGGTGCAACATTCAGCTTCAGATCATATATACTATGACAAATCAAATTAGCACTACAATCCCACCAACGTTGCAACCAGAATTCACTGCCAATTTGAAAATCCAATTAGTCTCTCTGATAGACGTTTATCTCTAATGATTTTTAAATTTCTGTACCACCGGTGCGGTCCTGTTAAACAATCACATATAAAAAAACATGATTCACATGATAACATGGATTTATTTAGTGCTCCAATTTAAATAAAAAGATAAAATTGCTAGCACATCTGTATTAGCGAGCATCAGTTCAAAAATCATCTTCAAGCAATGCACGAGTAGGGGTCCTGAAAATGGTAGTCACAACAAGCACCAGCCACGCAGGTAATATAATCGTACACTTCAACTTCCAAAATTTGAAGCGAAGCCTACATTTTCATTTATTGTGCCAACCAAAACAAAATTCAACTCAGGTCCTACAAGTTTTGTAAAAATCAAAACTTTTCAGAGTGATCTTTGGTATTCCATCCGCAACACTCAAAGCTACACATCCTAAATCATAATTTCGGATAGACTGTAGTCAGCCAACACCAAAACAATGTTCAGATAATTCGTCAGGGGGAGATAATCAAGTTACCACCGCGTAGTACCATAGACCAACTAATTAATCCGCAGCAAATCTGTACATTACTAGCTAGCACTTGGACACTGTAAAATCCAAATGCAGACATATATTCAGTTCTAGTTCGTCCAGCACATATGCACCGGCTTTGTACAGAGTTTCGCCAAATTGATCAAAAATCACCTGGATGTAAACATTACTGCCACGCCTCTCGATTGGCAGGTTAGCTCTCAATGAATCTCCACTGCAAAAAATGATATCTTCACAAAATCAGAGTGAAACCCCACTCACGCTCGACAGGTGTTTTTCCGATCATTGCCCTAGCAAATAAATTTCAGTTAGGTTAAGAATTCAGGGGAAAAAACTATCCTAGCAAATTAATTTGTGATCCTTATCCTTGATTGAACTGTACGGTAATTAAACCAAACCAGGACAATAACCCCAGATTGGTGATACTGCACCCAGCTTGTTGAGATTTTTACTACAAATATGCTAATACTGAATCAAAATCATGTGTGCAATAAAAATCAGTTGTACTCTCAAGCGATCCACATAGGAATCAAAAAACACCCTGCTACTGATTCACACCAACCTAAAACTCATGCGAATCCCATTGTTTTAGGCGAATCCAATCTAGCCATGTACTGAAACGTACAGACTAACAGAATCTAATTTAGCACCGACCCTAGTTACACTTTCGAAAATAAAGCATATGATCTGACAACCCATTAGCACTGAAATTGAAACCAATAAGTATATACTGTGGCAATCCAGTTAACACACTCATCCCACGAACCCCCTCC
>NC_057811.1:5912295-5930989 GCF_018294505.1 Triticum aestivum | reverse complement strand
ACATTCAGCTTCAGATCATATATACTATGACAAATCGAATTAACACTACCATCCTACCAATGTTGCAACCAGAATTCACTGCCAACTAAAACCATGTGTAGTGCAACATTGAGCTTCATATCACATATACTCTGACAATCCAATTAACACTGCCATCCCACCATCTTTGCAGCCAAAATTAACTGAAAACTAAAACCATGTGTGCTGAAAGATTCAGCTTCAGATCACCTTATATGCTAACTAGCGAAAGCAAACTACCCCACATAGCTAAAAGTGCAACTTGCTAAAACAAGTGTAAAAAACATAGGAGATGCAGTGTTCCCACACTGTTTTCTCACTAACCTGCCACTCGTGGCTTCATAGCATACCTCACATCAGGCTGCATCTTCACGTTGCCGTCCGCGCCACACCCCTGCAATGGCGGCACTCATAGAATCCTGGGACTCGAGTGTAGAACGAACCACTACACCCATGGCGGCACTCATCAGATAATCATCATGTGATATGTACTAAAATCCGGAACTAACCAAGAGTATTTTCACTGCATCCAGATACTTAATAGATAAATCAATAATCCTCCAAAATTACCGTGTTCAATGTGTCAGGTATCTACTTCAACTAAACAAAACAAATTAAGAAGACCCAAAACAGATAATCATCATATGATATGTACTGAAATCCGAAACTAACCAAGCATATTTTCACTGCATCCAGATACTTAATAGATAAATCAATAATCCTCCAAAATTACCGTGTTCAGTGTGTCAGGTATCTACTTCAACTAAACAAAACAAATTAAGAAGACCCAAAACAGATAATCATCGTATGATATATACTGAAATCCGAAACCAACCATGCGTCTTTTCACTGCATCCAGATACTTAATCGATAAATCAACAATCCCCCAAAATAATTGTGTTCAATGTGACGGGTATCTAGCTCAACTAAACAAAACAAATTAAGCAGGCCACACACTTGCCCCAGTGACCATTTCCTCTTGCTAACAACAAACCTAAACAGCACGCATGCTCCCTGTGGCACAGAGCACAAATCCAAAAATAATCACACTGCCATCCAAACGCATCAGCACCCATAGAAAAATTCTGAAACTAAGCTGCGTCATAGGTGAAATTCTCTTTGTGGGGATCAACTTCTACGCTAGCTAGCCAAACGTCAACTAATTTATACACTTATGATGCAAAAATACTTTATGAACAGCTGCAAAATCACAAAGAAAGTTACAGCCATTTCTTACTAACCTTCGTGTCCACTGTCGAGCCACTCATGGCTTGTGAGCACACCTCGTATCTAGCTGCATCTACATCTGGCCGTGCTTTGCCTTCCTTATTGATATCCAACATCTGCTGCATTCATGGATACTAGTCAATACCGAGTTAATCAACACTAGTCGACCTCCATAAGACATAAGCTTGCCCTTCCAGCAGCTAAGCCTTTTTTCAATTGGATCTTCGATACACTTCCATTATTTATTGGATAGCTTACGGTGATGAATCGGTATTCCCAAATAGGTGTCTTGCTCGTCTTTGGCCTTCCCAAAGCAGAACAACTCACTCTTGTGAAAGTTTATCTTTAAACCAGACAATTGTTCGAAGAGACATAATATAAGTTTCATATTACGCGCCTTAGCAATGTCATGTTCCATGAATAAGATAGTGTCGTCCGCGTACTGTAAGATGGATACTCCTCCATCGACCAGATGAGGAACTAACCTCTCCACTTGACAATACTGCTTCGCCCTGCCAATAAGGATGGCCAGCATATCGGCCACTATATTAAACAAGAGAGGAGACATGGAATCTCCTTGTCTCAAACCCTTGTGTGTCTGGAAGAAATGGCCAATATCATCGTTAACCTTGATTCTGACACTACCCTTCTGGACTTGAGAACCCACTTGGTTCCGCCAGGCCTCACTAAATCCTTTCATACGCATTGCCTGCTAAAGGAAAGGCCATTTAACTTTATCATATGCCTTCTCAAAATCCACTTTGAAGATAACCCCATCTAGCTTCTTTGAATGAATTTCATGTAACGTTTCATGTAGAACGACCATCCCTTCCGGTATGTGTCGCCCTGGCATGAACGCTGTCTGGCTCGGTTGTACCACTGAATGAGCAACCTATGTCAATCTATTGGTACCCACCTTTGTGAAAATTTTAAAACTCACGTTGAGAAGACATATGGGTCTGAATTGTTCGATCCGAACTGCCTCTTCTTTGTTTGGCAACAACGTAATCATGCCAAAGTTAAGATGAAACAGCTCCAACTGACCGTTAAAGTAATCATGAAACATAGGCATAAGATCATCCTTAATAATATGCCAACATCTCTTATAGAATTCAGCTGAAAACCCATCTGGTCACGGTGCTTTATTCGGCTTCATTTGTGAGATTGCATCCACAACCTCCTCTCAGTAAAGGGTGCAGATAGAATATCATCCTCCTCTGCCTGGAGCTGAGGAATATCTCCAATAACAGATTCATCTAGGGCCACCGTTCTTGCTTTCGGATGCCCAAAGAGTTGTTTATAGTAATTAGGGATATAAGCTTTCAGATTCTCATGCCCCAAAATTGTCCCCTCGTCCTGTTCAAGATGAATGATTTTCTTCTTCCTATGTTTGCCGTTCGCAATCATATGGAAGAATTGTGTATTGTCATCCCCTTGGACAACCTTAAGCACTTTAGCACGTAGTGCCCACTTGAGCTCTGTTGGGGAACGTAGTAATTTCAAAAAAATTCCTACGCACACGCAAGATCATGGTGATGCATAGCAACGAGAGGAGAGAGTGTCGTCTACGTACCCTCATAGACCATAAGCGGAAGCGTTATGACAACACGGTTAATGTAGTCGTACGTCTTCACGATCGACCGATCCTCAGTACCGAACGTACGACACCTCCGCGTTCAGCTCGGTGACGTCCCGCGAACTCACGATCCACTAGAGCTTCCGGGAAGAGCTTCCTCAGCACGACGGCGTGGTGACATTGTTGATGAAGTTACTGATGCAGGACTTCGCCTAAGCACCGCTACAATATGACCGAGGTGGATTATGGTGGAGGGGGGCACCGCACACGGCTAAGAGATCAATGATCAATTGTTTTGTCTTGGTGTGCCCCCTGCCCCCGTATATAAAGGAGCTAGGGGGAGGCGGCCGGCCAAGGAGGAGGGCGCGCCAAGGGGGAGTCGGGAGTAGGACTCCTTCTTTCCTAGTAGGAGTATGAGAAGGGGGAAGGGAAGGAGAGAGGAGGAAGGAAAGGGGGCGCCGCCCCCCTCCTTGTCCAATTCGGACTAGAGGGGGAGGGGGCGCGCGGCCTGCCCTGGCCACCCCTCCTCTTCTCCACTAAGGCCCAATACGCCCATTACACTCCTCAGGGGGTTCCAGTAACCCCCCGGTACTCCGGTATATGTCTGAAACCTCCCGAAACACTTTCGGTGTCCGAACATAGTCGTCCAATATATCGATCTTTACGTCTCGACCATTTCGAGACTCCTCGTCATGTCCGTGATCATATCCGGGACTCCGAACTACCTTCGGTACATCAAAACACAAAAACTCATAATACCGATCGTCACAGAACTTTAAGCGTGCGAACCCTACGGGTTCGAGAACTATGTAGACATGACCGAGACATGTCTCCGATCAATAACCAATAGCGTAACCTGGATGCTTATATTGGTTCCTACATATTCTACGAAGATCTTTATCGGTCAAACTGCATAACAGCATACGTTGTTCCCTTTGTCATCGGTATGTTACTTGCCCGAGATTCGATCGTCGGTATCTCAATACCTAGCTCAATCTCGTTACCGGCAAGTCTCTTTACTCGTTCTGTAATGAATCATTCCGCAACTAACTCATTAGTAACATTGCTTGCAAGGCTTATAGTGATGTGCATTACCGAGAGGGCCCAGCGATACCTCTCCGACAATCGGAGTGACAAATCCTAATCTCGATCTATGCCAACTCTACGAACACCATCAGAGACACCTGTAGAGCACCTTTATAATCACCCAGTTACGTTGTGACGTTTGGTAGCACACAAAGTGTTCCTCCGGTATTCGGGAGTTGCATAATCTCATAGTCATACGAACATGTATAAGTCATGGAGAAAGCAATAGCAGTAAACTAAACGATCAAGTGCTAAGCTAACGAAATGGGTCAAGTCAATCACATTATTCTCCTAATGATGTGACCTCGTTAATCAAATGACAACTCATGTCCATGGCTAGGAAACTTAACCATCTTTGATCAACGAGCTAGTCAAGTAGAGGCATACTAGTGACACTATGTTTGTCTATGTATTCACGCATGTATTATGTTTCCGGTCAATACAATTCTAGCATGAATAATAAACATTTAACATGATATGAGGAAATAAATAATAACTTTATTATTGCATCTAGGGCATATTTCCTTTAGTCTCCCACTTGCACTAGAGTCAATAATCTAGATTACACAGTAATGATTCTAACACCCATGGAGTCTTGGTGTTGATCATGTTTTGCTCGTGGAAGAGGCTTAGTCAACGGGTCTGCAATATTCAGATCCGTATGTATCTTGCAAATCTCTATGTCTCCCACCTGGACTTGATGTCGGATGGAATTGAAGCGTCTCTTGATGTGCTTGGTCCTCTTGTGAAATCTGGATTGCTTTGCCAAGGCAATTGCACCAGTATTGTCATAAAAGATTTTCATTGGACCCGATGCACTACGTATGACACCTAGATCGGATATGAACTCCTTCATCCAGACTCTTTCATTTGCTGCTTCTGAAGCAGCTATGTACTCCGCTTCACACGTAGATCCCGCCACGACGCCTTGTTTAGAACTGCACCAACTGACAGCTCCACCGTTCAATAAAACGTATCCGGTTTGTGGTTTAGAATCGTCCGGATAAGTGTCAAAGCTTGCATTGACGTAACCATTTACGATCAGCACTTTGTCACCTCCATAAACGAGAAACATATCCTTAGTCCTTTTCAGGTATTTCAGGATGTTCTTGACCGTTGTCCAGTGATCCACTCCTGGATTACTTTGGTACCTCCCCACTAAACTAATAGCAAGGCACACAGCAGGTCTGGTACACAGCATTGCATACATCATAGAACCTTTGGTTGAAGCATAGGGAACACTTTTCATTTTCTCTCTATCTTCTGCAGTGGTCGGGCATTGAGTCTGACTCAACTTCACACCTTGTAACACAGGCAAGAACCCTTTCTTTGCTTGATCCATTTTGAACTTTTTCAAAACTTTATCAAGGTATGTGCTTTGTGAAAGTCCAATTAAACGTCTTGATCTATCTCTACAGATCTTGATGCCTAATATATAAGCAGCTTCACCGAGGTCTTTCATTGAAAAACTTGTTGGGGAACGTAGTAATTTCAAAAATTTCCCTACGCACACACAGGATCATGGTGATGCATAGCAACGAGAGGGGAGAGTGTGTCCACGTACCCTCGTAGACCGAAAGCGGAAGCGTTAGCACAACGCGGTTGATGTAGTCATACGTCTTCACGATCCGACCGATCCAAGTACCAAACTCACGGCACCTCCGAGTTCAGCACACGTTCAACTCGATGACGTCCCGCGAGCTCCGATCCAGTAGAGCTTCGCCGGAGAGTTTCGTCAGCATGACGGCGTGATGACGGTGATGATGATGCTACCGACGCAGGGCTTCGCCTAAGCACCGCTATGATATGATCGAGGTGGATTATGGTGGAGGGGGGGCACCGCACACGACTTGGAACAATCAACTTGTGTGTCTTTGGGTGCCCCCCCCCCCCCGCCCCCATATATAAAGGAGCAAAGGGGGAGGCCGGCCAGCCTTGGTGCGCCCCAAGGAGAGGAGGAATCCTCTTCCTACTAGGAAGAGGATTCATCCTTTCCTAGTCCAACTAGGAAGAGGGAAGGGGGAAGGAAAGAGAGGGAGAGGGAGAGGGAGAGGGAAAGAGGGGCCACGCCCCCTCCCCTAGTCCAATTCGGACTCCTCATGGGAGGGGGGGCGCCACCTCCTGGGCTGCTGCCCTCTCTCTCCCCTCAGGCCCACTAAGGCCCAATACTTCCCCGGGGGGTTCCGGTAACCCCTCCGGCACTCCGGTTTTCTCCGAAATCACCCGGAACACTTCCGGTGTCCGAATATAGTTGTCCAATATATCGATCTTTACGTCTCAACCATTTCGAGACTCCTAATCATGTCCGTGATCATATCCGGGACTCCGAACCACCTTCAATACATCAAAACACAAAAACTCATAATACCGAACGTCACCGAACTTTAAGCGTGCGGACCCTACGGGTTCGAGAACTATGTAGACATGACCGATACACGTCTCCGGTCAATAACCACTAGCGGAACCTGGATTCTCATATTGGCTCCCACATATTTTACGAAGATCTTTATTCGTCAAACCGCATAACAACATACGTTGTTCCCTTTGTCATCGGTATGTTACTTGCCCGAGGTTCGATCGTCGGTATCTCAATACCTAGTTCAATCTCATTACCGGAAAGTCTCTTTACTCATTCCGTAATACCTCATCCCGCAAATAACTCATTAGTTACAATGCTTGCAAGGCTTATAGTGATGTGTATTACCGAGTGGGCCCAGAGATACGTCTCTGACAATCGGAATGACAAATCCTAATCTCGAAATACTCAAACTCAACAAGTACCTTCGGAGACACCTGTAGAGCACCTTTATAATCACCCAATTACGTTGTGACGTTTGGTAGCACACCAAGTGTTCCTCCGGTAAACGGGAGTTGCATAATCTCATAGTCATAGAAACATGTATAAGTCATGAAGAAAGCAATAGCAACATACTAAACGATCAAGTGCTAAGCTAACGGAATGGGTCAAGTCAATCACATCATTCTCCTAATGATGTGATCCCGTTAATCAAATGACAACTCATGTCTATGGCTAGGAAACATAACCATCTTTGATCAACGAGCTAGTCAAGTAGAGGCATACTAGTGACACTCTGTTTGTCTATGTATTCACACATGTATCATGTTTCCGGTTAATATAATTCTAGCATGAATAATAAACATTTATCATGATACAAGGAAATAAATAATAACTTTATTATTGCCTCTAGGGCATATTTCCGTCAGTCTCCCACTTGCACTAGAGTCAGTAATCTGGATTACACAGTAATGATTCTAACACCCATGGAGCCTTGGTGCTGATCATGTTTTGCTCGTGGAGGAGGCTTAGTCAATGGGTCTGCAACATTCAGATCCATATGTATCTTGCAAATCTCTATGTCTCCCACCTGGACATGATCCCGAATGGAATTGAAGCGTCTCTTGATGTGCTTGGTTCTCTTGTGAAATCTGGATTCCTTTGTGTGACGCCCCCGATTTGACCGTACACTAATCATGCACGCAAATGTGTACGACCAAGATCAGGGACTCACGGGAAGATATCACAACACAACTCTAAAACATAAATAAGTCATACAAGCATTATAAAACAAGCCAGGGGCCTCGAGGGCTCGAATACAAGTGCTCGATCATAGACGAGTCAGCGAAAGCAACAATATCTGAGTACAGACATAAGTTAAACAAGTTTGCCTTAAGAAGGCTAGCACAAAAGTAGCAACGATCGAAAAGGCAAGGCCTCCTGCCTGGGACCTCCTAACTACTCCTGGTCGTCGTCAGCGGCCTGCACGTAGTAGTAGGCACCTCCAGTGTCGTAGGTGTCGTCGTCGACGGTGGCGTCTGGCTCCTGGACTCCAGCATCTGGTTGCGACAACCAGATAGAAAGGAAAAAGGGGGAAAAGAGGGAGAGAAGCAACCGTGAGTACTCATCCAAAGTACTCGCAAGCAAGGAGCTATACTACATATGCATGGGTATATGTGTAAAGGGGCATATCAGTGGACTGAACTGCAGAATGCCAGAATAAGAGGGGGATAGCTAGTCCTGTCGAAGACTACGCTTCTGGACATCTCCATCTTGCAGCATGTAGAAGAGAATAGATTGAAGTCCTCCAAGTAGCATCGCATAGCATAATCCTACCCGGCAATCCCCTCCTCGTCGCCCTGTTAGAGAGCGATCACCGGGTTGTATCTGGCACTTGGAAGGGTGTATTTTATTCAGTATCCAGTTCTAGTTGTCATAAGCTCAAGGTACAACTCCGGGTCGTCCTTTTACCGAGGGACACGGCTATTCGAATAGATAATCTTCCCTGCAGGGGTGCACCACATAACCCAACACGCTCGATCCCATTTGGCCGGACACACTTTTCTGGGTCATGCCCGGCCTCGTAAGATCAACACGTCGCAGCCCCACCTAGGCTCAACAGAGAGGTCAGCACGCCGGTCTAAACCTATGCGCGCAGGGGTCTGGGCCCATCGCCCTATGCACACCTGCACGTTGCGTATGCGGCCGGAAGCAGACCTAGCCCCCTTAATACAAGCGCGAGCTTACGGTCCAATGCGGCGTGCGCCACTCAGTTGCTGACGTCAAAAGAGCTTCGGCTGATACCACGACGTCGGGATACCCATAACTACTCCCACGTAGATGGTTAGTGCGTATAGACCAAATGGCCAGACTCAGATCAAATACCCAGAACTCGTTAAGCGTGTTGTTTATCCGCGAACGCCGACTAGGGCCAGGCCCACCTCTCACCTAGGCGGTCTCAGCCTGCCCTGTCGCTCCGCCATAAAGTAACAGTCGGGGGCCGTCAGGAACCCAGGCCCACCTCTACCGGAGTGGAGCCACCTGTCCTTTCAGCCCCCTCATCAGAATCACTTGCGGGTACTCCTCGAGCCGACCCGACTTTAGTCACCACATGTCTCATGTATATAATGTATGTAGCATATACCCGTGATCACCTCCCGAAGTGATCACGGCCCAGTAGTATAGCAAGGCAGACGGACAAGAGTGTAGGGCCACTGATGGAACACTAGCATCCTATACTAAGCAGTAGGATAGCAGGTAAGGGAAACAACTGTAGCAACAATGACAGGCTATGCAACAGAATAGGATTAATCGCAAGCAGTAACATGCTACACTACTCTAATGCAAGCAGTATAGAGAAGAATAGGCGATATCTGGTGATCAAGGGGGGGCTTGCCTGGTTGCTCTGGCAAGTAGGAGGGGTCGTCGACTCCGTAGTCGAACTGGGCAGCAGCAGTGTCGGTCTCGTAGTCTACCGGAGAGAAGAGGGGGAAGAAACAGTAAATACAATGCAAACATAAGCATGACGATGCGTGACATGACAATGAGCGGTGCTAGGGGTGTCCTAACGCGACAGTAGGTGGTACCGGTGAAGGGGGGAACATCCGGGAGGTATTCCCGATGTTTCGCGTTTTCGGACAGACGGACCGGAGGGGAAAAGTTGCGAGTTCGATAGGTTAGGGAGGTGTGGTGGACGAACGGACTGCGTATCCGGATTCGTCTCGTCGTTCTGAGCAACTTTCATGTAGAAAACATTTTCATCCGAGTTACGGTTTAAAAGATATGAATTTTCAAAGATTATTTGAATTTCTGGAATTATTTGAATTAACAGAAAAGATAAAATGACGTCAGCATGACGTGCTGATGACGTCAGCAGTCAACAGACTCGCTGACCAGGTCAAACTGACCAGTGGGTCCTACATGTCATAGAGAGAGGGCTAACAGTGGGTTATTTTAATTAAACGTGGTTAATTAACAGCTGGGTCCCACATGTCATAGACTAATTAGTTAAACTAATTACTTTTAATTAAAAAATCATTTTAATTAGTTATTTAAGTGGTGGGGCCCGCACGTCAGTGGCTGGGGCCTGCCCAGTCAGCACGTTGACCGCGGTCAACAAGTCAAGGGGGCCCTGGGGCCCGTGTTTAGTGGCTGTGAGGTGGGGCCCGGAGGGCCACGTCGGCGGGCGGCGCCGGAGACACGCCGGCGACCATTCCAGCGGCGGAGTTCGCCGGAGTTGCTCGGATTTCCAGCACAGGGCACCATTCCGCGCGTTTTCGGTGGCGTTCGAACGAGTAGATCATCCCGCGTCGATCTAGAGTGATCCCAGGAGCGGGGGTGGCCGGAGTGGAGCTCAACGACCACCGCGGGCGGCGCCGGACTACGGGCATCTCCGAAAACCACGCTACGGGCTGCGTTCTAGCTAACAAACGATGCTAGCGGGCTCTACGGACCTCCGGCAACTCTACGTAGGCCACCGCTTGGCTCGGAGATGGACGGGGTGAGCGCAACGAGCTCGCGGACGAGGCCGCATGCGGCAATGGCGACGGCGGCACCGCGAGCCTTCTACGGTGTATGAGGAGGAACCAGAGGAAGGAGGAGGGGGTGGAGGCTTACGGCGCAGCACACGGAGGCCCTCGAGTGAACGGGAGCGCAGAGGGGAGGCGGGATGAATCGCGGCGGGCGGCGGCGACCGAGGACGACGTAGAGGGAGCTCGGGGACATCGGCGGCTCGACGAACGGTGGTCGGGGCCACGCCTACGAGGCTTCGGCGGCGATCTCGCTCGGGCGAGGGGAGGGCCAGAGAGAGAGAGAGCGACCGAGATGCAGAGGGGAGTTGGTGGAGGTAGGTGGGGAGGAGGCCGAGGCGTCGAGGGGAGGGGTCAGTGGAGGCGGGGGCGCTGGCGATCTTATCCCCTCCTCGACGCCGGCGAGGGGGGTCCGGCGGGGACGCGCGCCTGTTCCGACCCTGGTCGGGGGAACAGGGAACGGGAGAGAGCGACCGGGGGGGAACGGGCCGGTTCGGCGGATGGGCCAGGTGGGCCGGCCTGGCTGCGAGCTGGGCCGTCTGGTCCAGGGGGGTCATTTTCTTTTCTTTTTGTTTTACTTTGTCTTATTTTTTTTCCTTTTCTGTTTTGGCTAATTGTCTGGGCACCAAGTGAGTTTTGTAAAATATGATAGCTGGCCCACAAATCACAGCACAATATGCCTTACCACCAAAAACTAGTTTGGGGTAAATATCATTTCATATTTATTTTGTATTAATAAAAAGGATATTAATTAATGTTTTCAGCCACTGTTTGAGGATGTTTAAGTCACCTATCAAATTTCAATAATGTTCTTTACTATTTTATCATAGCCTCTGATTTATCTACTATTTATTGAACATTTTAGTTTTAGTATTTGAAAACTTTTATTGTTTGCTTGATTTAGAACTTTGAATTTTGATCCGGTTTTGAACTAACGCGAGATTATCAACACTAACAGAGGTGACGTGTCATCACTAGCGTAGGTTTACTGTAGTATAATTATCCGGGCGTCACAATTCTCCTCCACTATAAGAAATCTCGTCCCGAGATTTAAGAGGGAAGTAAGGGGGAAGGTTCGGGTTACGAAATTCTAGGGAGTGTTCATGGTCTTGGTTGTCCTTCTCGAAGAGGTTGATCCATTACATTGATGTCTTCATTCTGCTGTTTCAGGTCATCATGATAAAGTTGTCGTCCTCTCTTCGGGAACTCCATCGTACTTACGACAGAGTAAGGGGGGTATTCTGGAAGAACGGACTTCTGCAGGGTTTACTATCTGGTCAATATCATCGGGGAAGGTGGCGGAAGTATCTCTCGAACTAAACCTTAAGAAAAGCCGAGAGCAAGTAAGAAAGTACCATGAGAAGTTTCAAACGGGTAGGCAATCGTTCAAAGCCTGAAACAAAGTGTGAAAGGGGTTCAAAGCAATCGGAATAAGTATTATGTCTGATGCCAGTATAGATCAGTAGGACGATGGTCCGTGAATTACATACGAGGCCACGCGCGATGAATAAATTTGGGAACAGGGGGTGCACAAGAGAGTCAGGTTTCGATCCTGTGGGTTATGGGCCCACCATGTGGGTTAAAAGTAGGAAGGGCGGTGACATCTTGCACGATCATGATAGCAAGGCATGTCAGAGGGTAGCCTGTCAGTTATATGTCAGCAACATCGTCGGTACCAAGGGCGAGGGACGAAGAGAACCATTTTTCTGCTCGTTGAAACGAGGCGGACCATTAGGCAAAGTTCTCGTCCATCGGTGGCTACCGGAATGTTATCAACATAGTAACAGGGTCTTGCTGACAGAATTGTACACCGAGGTGTTTACATAAGCAGGAGAATATTACTGCTTAGATCATATAGATCACAAGAAACGTTAAACCAGCCAATGAAAGAAAAATATGATTATCAGATTAAACAGAAGAATGGAAAGGAAAATGTGTTTAAACACATATTTCAAGGTTATATCCTTCCCAAGGACAAGCTGAGCATGATATCCATGACATGATATAATGTAGAAAACTCTTTAGGTACGGGAGAGAATTTTCATGACATTACCCATACAACGGTGTTTGGATAATTGCGCAGGAAACATTTAGCATTGTGCTTCAAATGTTCCCGTTGAAAATCAGAGTACCATAGACATGCTTCGAGATAGCATTGACATGGTCAACAGGTGAAGATCAGACTTTGGAAACAAAAGGTTCCATCAGGAACAACTTATAGAATAAGTCTTACAATTTCCTCATGGAAGAATAGATAACCTTGCTGAAAGGAAAGCTTATAACAATAGGTCCTCCCGCCAGGTGTGCTGGGTATCATCACCTTACCGGGTCATAAATAGGCCAATGTTATAACTCTTGGAAATATGTTCCAACCATCATATCTGACCGAGATTCAGATCTGATTGGTGTCAGGGTAACTCAGACTCAGGATGCCTGAGAAGAAAGGTGCAACACAAATTGTCGAAACGACATCGGAGATTCTCGGGAGATGAACTATGGAAGCGAGTTCCGGACAAGGGTTCATCATTACATCAAGGAGAGGTGAGGAGGTGACTGATTGACTCAGCGACAATCCATTGAGATTTCCAAAAGATGGATTTCCACCACTATGTGAACAAGGAGATAACATTAGCTAGATCGAATGACTTAATGATGTATGCTCGAGGAAAACACACACAGTTAAACATTGGTTGAAATGTGCACCCGAAATATGGGCTAGGTAGCACAAACAATGTCCGAATGATGATTCATTAAGCCATAGACGTAGAATGAAACTATAGACCAATAACTTCAAAGCAATAGGGTTGCTAGAAGTTTAGAATTTACACATCACAGACCATTGGTCGGTATTCCTTTTAGAAACAACACGGGGACCAAGAAAGAATGGTGATGGGGAGAAGTATCATTGTACCAAGATGTCATACGAGGTGGTGAAATTCTTACGGCATACTTGACATAAAAGATGGTAATACTCCAAGGTAGAACATATCATAAGCTAGATAGCAAGGAAATCAAGGTACAACACAAAACACGAACAAGTTTGTGTTGAATGGAAGGCGACAAAATGGTCGATGATAAAACAAATCATCGAGGGCAAGGATGGTATTTCTCATCCAGAATTCGATAGATATCTTGGAAGAGCTCAGAATGTTGATGATGTTCACGACACATTTGTAGCGAGAATTTATGAAGAGGTAATCGATCGGCGATGACATCAAGTCAAAGGAATGATGAAGCGAAAAGTTATTGGAACCAGGGGTTCGACACAAACTCGAAATCAAGCTTGCTGTTCAAGGCGAAATGATATGACGAGGAAAATCGACGTAAGCTTAGCTCGGCGTCGAAGGTGGTGCTCCGGGAATAAAGACCAGGTAGCACAGTTAAATTCGGCACGATAATAACATAGCCGAGCAGGCTAGGGATGACGTGATCGAGTACGAACTCGTAAACAAAGGAGATTATTAAGAGTTGTTTAATCATGATGCGGACTCGATTCAGTTATCGATGTCCTTGAGTGTTTAATAACTCGGAGCCCGTGAAAAATTGGAATCCATGAGAATGTAATACTTGATGGAGAACTCATAAGAAGTTATGCAGTTCCGTGATAATCTCGAGATACCAAGGGGGTAATACTCGACGACAGATCAAGGTAAAGGTTGGACTAGGGTATTGCCCTGCAGGAGACAAGTGCTCAAACTTGCACGAGAAACGGAATCAAGGAGAAACATGGTCGGAACCATGATTGAAAAAGGCCAGATCCCAGATATAAGATGAACTTATACCAATGGAATAATTAATTTAAGAAAAGCTTTAATGATAAGATCTACATCGTGTCCATGGGCATGAACGCAAGTTCAAGGTCGACTCCCACTTCTCCAATGCATAACCTTTCATTTACTTCTCACTTCCGATGAAGTTGTATGGTAGAAAATTATCTGGTAAAATACCAGAAGGGTATGGCTTGTGAAACCCTTCGGGTTCATACGGTTTTTAGGGAAGGTATAGGTTCAACCCATCAAGGCATCTTAGGAACATATACCACAAACTTCGGAGTAAATATTACAAGCTCGAAAGAAGAGCATTGTGCAAAAACAGATGATACCATTTACCAAAGGCATTATATACCCATGGAAAGGCTCACAAGGTTATTCAATATGAAGGACACTGTCGGATAAAATCCAACAAAGGAACCGATGGTCCACAAGGGATCTGATGTGAGCATCGGTACTCAACTAGAGGAAGAAGAATGCAAGGAGATCTGATTATAGAAACAACTGACTAACTCAAAGTTCAAATGCAAAGGAATTATGATTTCCAAATCAGGGGGTCAGAAGCAACGCTCTGATCAAGGATGGATAAGTTGAGTAGGCTTAGGGGTACAATCGATGGCAATTTGATAGGCCGAGATCCAGCTCACATTTAAAATGACGTCTGAGCCGAAAGAATGAATTCTAGAATATGATTGAGGTTTGCGAGCATTCGCAACAAATTGAATCAACGGACTCAAAATGATAATGACAAGAGATGCCATTAAGATTACGAGAATTTTGGGATTAATCATAATGCAAGCAAACAAGAATTGCAAGAGCAATAGGCTCCTGAGGATTTTCGAAAGATCGAATAGTATTTTGAAGACTATTGTGGGATACTTGAATCAACTGGGGATGACCGGATACTTGGTAAGTGCGAGAATTATCCGTAGGGGTATTCAGGTGACAAAGAACAGCAAGGCAGTAAGCTCAAAGGATTCTCAGAATAACAGAGAGAATTTTGGGGTATCTTGTAATAACAAGATCAACTGGGAAACATTGTATGAATGGCGAGTATACGTGGTTATCCATAGGAGTTTATCGATGAAAGGGAATTGCAAAAGCGATGAACACAAGTTCTCGGGTTATCAGCGGAGAGTATCTTCACGGTCTTCATGTGCAGCAGACGATCATCAGTAATAAGGGGCTCTCCGGGTGAAAGTGATCACGAGATCCTAATGTTAGATTTAGCAAAATTCATTTAACCCGAATAGGAGAGAGATCAGAGTCCCAGAGTAAAGGTCGAGGAGTAAAAGATCCTAGTACCACCCAATGGCGACGTGGGCCCGTAAGACACACAACCAGGTTAGTAAAAACTTTTCCAATGACTAGACTCGACTTCGGCCAAGGAGTTGGAAAGGGGGATTCCTACAGGCAGTCGGCTCTGATACCAACTTGTGACGCCCCCGATTGACCGTACACTAATCATGCACGCAAATGTGTACGACCAAGATCAGGGACTCACGGGAAGATATCACAACACAACTCTAAAACATAAATAAGTCATACAAGCATTATAAAACAAGCCAGGGGCCTCGAGGGCTCGAATACAAGTGCTCGATCATAGACGAGTCAGCGAAAGCAACAATATCTGAGTACAGACATAAGTTAAACAAGTTTGCCTTAAGAAGGCTAGCACAAAAGTAGCAACGATCGAAAAGGCAAGGCCTCCTGCCTGGGACCTCCTAACTACTCCTGGTCGTCGTCAGCGGCCTGCACGTAGTAGTAGGCACCTCCAGTGTCGTAGGTGTCGTCGTCGACGGTGGCGTCTAGCTCCTGGACTCCAGCATCTGGTTGCGACAACCAGATAGAAAGGAAAAAGGGGGAAAAGAGGGAGAGAAGCAACCGTGAGTACTCATCCAAAGTACTCGCAAGCAAGGAGCTATACTACATATGCATGGGTATATGTGTAAAGGGGCATATCAGTGGACTGAACTGCAGAATGCCAGAATAAGAGGGGGATAGCTAGTCCTGTCGAAGACTACGCTTCTGGACATCTCCATCTTGCAGCATGTAGAAGAGAATAGATTGAAGTCCTCCAAGTAGCATCGCATAGCATAATCCTACCCGGCAATCCCCTCCTCGTCGCCCTGTTAGAGAGCGATCACCGGGTTGTATCTGGCACTTGGAAGGGTGTATTTTATTCAGTATCCAGTTCTAGTTGTCATAAGCTCAAGGTACAACTCCGGGTCGTCCTTTTACCGAGGGACACGGCTATTCGAATAGATAATCTTCCCTGCAGGGGTGCACCACATAACCCAACACGCTCGATCCCATTTGGCCGGACACACTTTTCTGGGTCATGCCCGACCTCGTAAGATCAACACGTCGCAGCCCCACCTAGGCTCAACAGAGAGGTCAGCACGCCGGTCTAAACCTATGCGCGCAGGGGTCTGGGCCCATCGCCCTATGCACACCTGCACGTTGCGTACGCGGCCGGAAGCAGACCTAGCCCCCTTAATACAAGCGCGAGCTTACGGTCCAATGCGGCGCGCGCCACTCAGTTGCTGACGTCAAAAGAGCTTCGGCTGATACCACGACGTCGGGATACCCATAACTACTCCCACGTAGATGGTTAGTGCGTATAGACCAAATGGACAGACTCAGATCAAATACCCAGAACTCGTTAAGCGTGTTGTTTATCCGCGAACGCCGACTAGGGCCAGGCCCACCTCTCACCTAGGCGGTCTCAGCCTGCCCTGTCGCTCCGCCATAAAGTAACAGTCGGGGGCCATCAGGAACCCAGGCCCACCTCTACCGGAGTGGAGCCACCTGTCCTTTCAGCCCCCTCATCAGAATCACTTGCGGGTACTCCTCGAGCCGACCCGACTTTAGTCACCACATGTCTCATGTATATAATGTATGTAGCATATACCCGTGATCACCTCCCGAAGTGATCACGGCCCAGTAGTATAGCAAGGCAGACGGACAAGAGTGTAGGGCCACTGATGGAACACTAGCATCCTATACTAAGCAGTAGGATAGCAGGTAAGGGAAACAACTGTAGCAACAATGACAGGCTATGCAACAGAATAGGATTAATCGCAAGCAGTAACATGCTACACTACTCTAATGCAAGCAGTATAGAGAAGAATAGGCGATATCTGGTGATCAAGGGGGGGGGCTTGCCTGGTTGCTCTGGCAAGTAGGAGGGGTCGTCGACTCCGTAGTCGAACTGGGCAGCAGCAGTGTCGGTCTCGTAGTCTACCGGAGAGAAGAGGGGGAAGAAACAGTAAATACAATGCAAACATAAGCATGACGATGCGTGACATGACAATGAGCGGTGCTAGGGGTGTCCTAACGCGACAGTAGGTGGTACCGGTGAAGGGGGGGAACATCCGGGAGGTATTCCCGATGTTTCGCGTTTTCGGACAGACGGACCGGAGGGGAAAAGTTGCGAGTTCGATAGGTTAGGGAGGTGTGGTGGACGAACGGACTGCGTATCCGGATTCGTCTCGTCGTTCTGAGCAACTTTCATGTAGAAAACATTTTCATCCGAGTTACGGTTTAAAAGATATGAATTTTCAAAGATTATTTGAATTTCTGGAATTATTTGAATTAACAGAAAAGATAAAATGACGTCAGCATGACGTGCTGATGACGTCAGCAGTCAACAGACTCGCTGACCAGGTCAAACTGACCAGTGGGTCCTACATGTCATAGAGAGAGGGCTAACAAAGTGGTGGGGCCCGCACGTCAGTGGCTAGGGCCTGCCCAGTCAGCACGTTGACCGCGGTCAACAAGTCAAGGGGGCCCTGGGGCCCGTGTTTAGTGGCTGTGAGGTGGGGCCCGGAGGGCCACGTCGGCGGGCGGCGCCGGAGACACGCCGGCGACCATTCCAGCAGCGGAGTTCGCCGGAGTTGCTCGGATTTCCAGCACAGGGCACCATTCCGCGCGTTTTCGGTGGCGTTCGAACGAGTAGATCATCCCGCGTCGATCTAGAGTGATCCCAGGAGCGGGGGTGGCCGGAGTGGAGCTCAACGACGACCGTGGGCGGCGCCGGACTATGGGCATCTCCGAAAACCACGCTACGGGCTGCGTTCTAGCTAACAAACGACGCTAGCGGGCTCTACGGACCTCCGGCAACTCTACGGAGGCCACCGCTTGGCTCGGAGATGGACGGGGTGAGCGCAACGAGCTCGCGGACGAGGCCGCATGCGGCAATGGCGACGGCGGCACCGCGAGCCTTCTACGGTGTATGAGGAGGAACCAGAGGAAGGAGGAGGGGGTGGAGGCTTACGGCGCGGCACACGGAGGCCCTCGAGTGAACGGGAGCGCAGAGGGGAGGCGGGATGAATCGCGGCGGGCGGCGGCGACCGAGGTTGGGGAAAAGCGTGACCCGGCCGCTGCAGGGCACCCCAGCTCGTCCTGAAGCGCGGGGTCGACGAGGACGACGTAGAGGGAGCTCGGGGACATCGGCGGCTCGACGAACGGTGGTCGGGGCCACGCCTACGAGGCGTCGGCGGCGATCTCGCTCGGGCGAGGGGAGGGCCAGAGAGAGAGAGCGACCGAGATGCAGAGGGGAGTTGGTGGAGGTAGGTGGGGAGGAGGCCGAGGCGTCGAGGGGAGGGGTCAGTGGAGGCGGGGGCGCTGGCGATCTTATCCCCTCCTCGACGCCGGCGAGGGGGGTCCGGCGGGGACGCGCGCCTGTTCC